>NW_026728919.1:0-12500 GCF_030272615.1 Cryptomeria japonica
GGTGCAAGATTTTTGCATCCGAGCGCTCCAACCAGTCGAGCACCAGCATCAATCGACATAAACGGGCACGGGGGGAGGATGCTCGAGAACACTACCTCCCCTATATAAGTTATTTGTCCGATTCTCAAGCAGCCGAAGTCTGGTCATCGAATCGGGTCAAAGACCACAACTTCCGACTTTACCCACAATGCAAGTCATCGAATCGAACATCGGCCCCCGAGTCGGACTCCATGCGTATGTCAGGTCATCGGACCCAAATTCCGCCTTCCTGCGCATGGCGGGCCATCAATATCAACTCGGTCATCGGACCCAAACTCCGCCTTTCTGCGCATGGCACGCCTTCAAATCGGTCATCGGACCCAAATTCCGCCTTCCTGTGCATGGCGGGCCATCAACATCAACTCGGTCATCGGACCCAAATTCCGCCTTTCTGCGCATGGCACGCCATCAACTCGGTCATCGGACCCAAATTCCGCCTTCCTGCGCATGGCAGGTCATCGGACACAAATTCAGACCTCGCCAATATGCCTACGTATCGAATCGGTCATCGGACCCAACTTCCGACTTCATCCATACTGTAGGGTCTTTGAGGTTGGCGCGGTGCGCTCAACCCGGGGAGTCGACCCATCGAAGCATACACCTCCCCTATATAAGCTATTTGTCCGATTCCCACACCTGTGTAGTTTGCACCTCTGACCAGGACATCGACCCCAACTTCCGAACTCGACTGCAACGACGGCACCAGCGCCTTGGTGCGCACCTTGCGACGCACAGTCCCAACATTCGCCTTCCTGCACATGGCAGGTCATCGGACCCAAATTCCGACCTCGCGAGTATGCCTACATATCGAATCGGTCATCGGACACAACTTCCGACTTCATCCATACCGTAGGGTCTTTGAGGTTGGCGCGGTGCGCTCAACCCGGGGAGTCGACCCAACGAAGCATACACCTCCCCTATATAAGCTATTTGTCCGATTCCCACACCTGTGTAGTTTGCACCTCCGATCAGGACATCGACCCCAACTTCCGAACTCGCCTGCAACGACCGAACCAGCGCCTTGGTGCGCACCTTGCAACGCACAGTGCCAACATTCGCCTTCCTGCACATGGCAGGTCATCGGACCCAAATTCCGACCTCGCGAGTATGCCTACATATCGAATCGGTCATCGGACCCAACTTCCGACTTCATCCATACCGTAGGGTCTTTGAGGTTGGCGCGGTGCGCTCAACCCGGGGAGTCGACCCAACGAAGCATACACCTCCCCTATATAAGCTATTTGTCCGATTCCCACACCTGTGTAGCTTGCACCTCCGATCAGGACATCGACCCCAACTTCCGAACTCGACTAAAAAGACCGCACCAGCACCTTGGTGTGCACCTTGCAACGCACAGTGCCAACATTCGCCTTCCTGCACATGGCAGGTCATCGGACCCAAATTCCGACCTCATGAGCATACCTACTAATCGAATCGGTCATCGGACCCAACTTCCGACTTCATCCATACCGTAGGGTCTTTGAGGTTGGCGCGGTGCGCTCAACCTGGGGAGTCGACCCATCGAAGCATACACCTCCCCTATATAAGCTATTTGTCCGATTCCGACACCTGTGTAGTTTGCACCTCCGCTCAGGACATCGACCCCAACTTCCGAACTCGCCTGCAACGACCGAACCAGCGCCTTGGTGCGCACCAAAAGTGCGCACTTTTGGAGGGCACTTTTGTGCGCTCCAAAGGTGCGCACTTTTGGAGGGCACTTTTGTGCGCTCCAAAGGTGCGCACTTTTGGAGGGCACTTTTTGGAGGGCACTTTTGTGCGCTCCAAAGGTGCGCACTTTTGGAGGGCACTTTTTGGAGGGCACTTTTCTGCGCTCCAAAGGTGCGCACTTTTGGAGGGCACTTTTTGGAGGGCACTTTTCTGCGCTCCAAAGGTGCGCACTTTTGGAGGGCACTTTTTGGAGGGCACTTTTCTGCGCTCCAAAGGTGCGCACTTTTGGAGGGCACTTTTTGGAGGGCACTTTTCTGCGCTCCAAAGGTGCGCACTTTTGGAGGGCACTTTTGTGCACTCCAAAGGTGCACACTTTTGGAGGGCACTTTTTGGAGGGCACTTTTCTGCACTCCAAAGGTGCGCACTTTTGGAGGGCACTTTTTGGAGGGCACTTTTGTGCGCTCCAAAGGTGCGCACTTTTGGAGGGCACTTTTTGGAGGGCACTTTTGTGCGCTCCAAAGGTGCGCACTTTTGGAGGGCACTTTTGTGCACTCCAAAGGTGCGCACTTTTGGAGGGCACTTTTCCTGCGCTCCAAAGGTGCACACCTAGGTGAGCACCTTCGACCACACCTTGTAGCACACCAAACTCTGACTTTCGACTTCATCCGCAATGCAGGGTCTTTGAGGTTGGCGCAATGCGCACAACCAGGGGAGTCGACCCATCAAACCCAACACCTCCCCTATATAAGCTATTTGTCTGATTCTCATACATGCGTAGCCTGCAGGAGCAATTAGGACATCGACCCCAACTTTCGGCTTCTAAACGAAAACAAGGTCTTTGAGGTTGGTGTAATGCGAACAACTAGGGGAGTCAACCCATCAAACCCAACACCTCCCCTATATAAGCTATTTGTCTGATTCTCATACATGTGTAGTCTACAGGAGCAATTAGGACATCGACCCCAACTTTTGACTTCTTAACGAAAACAAGGTCTTTGAGGTTGACGTAATGCGCACAACCAGGGGAGTCGACCCATCAAACCCAACACCTCCCCTATATAAGCTATTTGTCCGATTCTCATACATGTGTAGCCTACAGGAGCCATTAGGACATTGACCCCAACTTTTGACTTCTTAACGAAAACAAGGTCTTTGAGGTTGGCGTAATGCGCACAACCAAGGGAGTTGACCCATCAAACCCAACACCTCCCCTATATAAGCTATTTGTCTGATTCTCATACATGTGTAGCCTGCAACAACGATTAGGACATCCACCCCAACTTCTGAATTCGTCTGCGTTGACCGCACCAAAGGTGCACGCCTTGGTGCTCACCAAAATCCGACTTCCGACTTCTTCTGCTATGCGGGGTCTTTGAGGTTGGCGCAGTGCGCACAACCAGGGGAGTCAACCCACCGAATGCAACACCTCCCCTATATAAGCTATTTGTCTGATTCTCATACATGCGTAGACTGCAGCAATGATTAGGACATCCACCCCAACTTTTGACTTCTTAAACAAGACAGGGTCTTTGAAGTTGGTGCAGTGCACACAACCAGGGGAGTCGACCCATCAAACGCAACACCTCCCCTATATAAAGCTATTTGTCCGATTCTCATACGTGTAGTCTGCAGCAGCGATTAGGACATCGACCCCAACTTCCGAATTCGTTTGCATTGACCGCACCAAAGGTGCACGCCTTGGTGTGCACCTTGGAGTGCACTTTGGTGCTCACCTCGGTGCACACTTTGGTGTGCACCTCGGTGTGCACCAAAGGTGCGCACCTTGGAGCGCACCAAAGGTGTACACTTTGGAGCGCACCACATAGGGTCTTTGAGAGGTTGGCGCAGTGCGCACACCAAGGTGGGTGTTGAGGTGCGTGCCGAGGTGGGTGGGTGCTAGGGTGCGCTCCATGGTGGGTGCCAGGGTGGGTGCGTGCTAGGGTGGATTCCAAAGAGGGTCATAGGGTGGGTGCCAAGGTGGGTTGGTGATATAGTGGGTTCAAAGGTGGGTACTAGGGTGGGTTCCAAGGTGGGTCACAAGTTGGGTGCCAGGATGCGTGGGTGTTAGGTTGGGTGCCAAGGTGGGCTCCTGCGTGGGTGGGTGCTAGGGTGGGTTTCAAGGTGGACGCGAGGGCGGGTGCCAAGGTGGGTAACAAGTTGGGTGTTAGGATGGGTGAGTGCTAGAGTGGGTGCCAAGGTGGGTGGGTGCTAAGGTGGATGCCAAGGTGGTTCACAGGGTGGGTGGGTTCTAGGGTGAGTTCCAAGGTGGGTCACAGGTTTAGTGCTAGGGTGCGTGTCAAGGCGGGTGTCGAGGTGCCTGGGTGCTAGGGTGTGGATGCCAATGTGGGTCATAGGGTGGGTACTAGGGTGGGCTGCAATGTGGGTGCCAAGGTGGGTAACATGCTCGGTTGGTTCTAAATTGGGTGTCAGGGTGGGTGTGCACCCACCTTGCCCGAGGTGGGTGCCAAGGTGCCAGTGTGGGTGGGTGCTAAGGTGGATGCCAAGGTGGGTGAGAAGGTGGGTGATAGGTTGAGTGGTAGGATGGGTGGGTGCCAAGATGGGTCACAGGGTGGGTGCAAGGGTGGGTAGGTGCTAGGGTTGGTGTCAGGGTGGGTGGGTGCTAGGTTGGGTTCCAAGGTGGGTGCGAGGGTGAGTGTCAAGGTGGGTCACAGGTTAGGTGCTAGGATGGGTGAGTGCTAGGGTGCAAAGGTGCCAGAATGGGTGCTAGGATGGGTCGATGCTAGGGTGAGTGGCAAGGTGGGTCCACAAGTGTCAAGGTGGGTGCCGAGGTGGGTGCCAACTTGGGTTCCAAGGTGGGTGCCAAGTGGGCGACTGCTATGGTGGATGCCAAGGTGGGTCACGGGGTGGGTGCCAAGTTGCTAGGTTGTGTTCCAAGGTGGGTGCCAACGTGGCTGCTAGGGTGCGTGGGTTAAAGGGTGTGTCACAACGTGGGTGCCAGGATGGGTGCGCACCCACACTGGCCAAGACGGGTGCAAGGTTGGGTTCCAAGCCCGGTCACAGGCTGGGTGCTAGGATGGGTGGGTGCCAAGGTGGGCACCAGGGTGGGTGCACCCACCCTGGCCAAGGTGGGTCACGGGGTGGGTCCTAGGGTGGGTAACAGGGTGGGTACTAAGGTGCGTGCCAAGGTGGGTCATGGGGTGGGTGCCAAGGTGGGCACCAGGGTGGGTGTGCACCAACCCTAGCCAGGGTAGGTCACGGGGTGGTTGTCGGGGTGGGCGTCAAGGAGCCAAGGTGGGTGGCAAGTAGCCAAGTTGCGTGCCAAGGTGGGTGTCGGGGTGGGTGCCAAGGATCCAAGGTGGGTGCCAAGGAACCAAGGTGGGTGTCTGGGTGGGTGCCGAGGTGGGAGCCAGGGTGGGTCCCAAGGTGAGTGCAAAGGTGGGTGCCAGGGTCAAGGTGAGTGCCAATGTGGGTTCCAAGGTGCCAGGGTCAGGGTGAGTGCCAATGTGGGTTCAAAGGTGCTAAGTTGGGTGCGAGGTTGGGTGCGAGGGTGGGTGGGTGCCAAGGTGTGCTAGGTGGAAGCCCGGGTGGGTCGGCATCCCATGGGTGTCGAGTTGGGTGCCTGATGGGTGCTTCTTGTCAAGTTTTAGTCGTCGGGACTCATTTCGAGCCTTAGAGGTCGTTTCTTGTCCGGTTGCCCTGTCTTCGACCTGGGAACCCAATTTTGGTCCTCGGGTCCCATTTTTTTTTGTCTCGCATCCCACTTTTGGCCTGTGGCCTTTTCGGGGTCGATTCTCGTTTTGGGCATCAGAGCATGTTTCTTCTCCTAAAACCCAATATTTGTTTATTAAGTCTCGGAACACATTTTTGTTCTCGTGGACCCATCATGGGTCTTGGAACGCATTTGTGGTCCTTGGGTCCCATTTTGCATCCCGAAACTTGTGTTTTGGTGCTTGATCCCTATTTTGGGTGCCCACCTTGCACCAAGTGCGCACCCGGGGCAAACCGAGCGCCTTGGTGCACCGGGGCAAGATCGAGCGTGCACCCGAGGCGCCCCGAACATGCACCAAGGTGCACTCGGCCCACATGTGAGCGCAGGTCGTTGCGCCCGAGGTGGTGTGTGGGCACCGCGTTGCAGACGGGACACTGCACGCACACGACGCCCCGTCCAGGTGCACGCACGTAGGCCGGGCCGGGTGCACACCCGACGCCCTAGCAAGGTGCGCGCACCCGGGCAGGGCTCACACTTGGCGAACGGGGCGCACTTCGCGAGGGAGGGTGTGCACCTCGACGGGGGTGGGTGGCCGGGGTGGATTCGCACGTGGGTCGCGGTTTGCTAAGTACACACTGCGACAAGCTCATAACGGGTGCGATCATACCAGCGTTAGTGCACCGGATCCCATCAGAACTCCGCAGTTAAGCGCGCTTGGGCCGGAGTAGTACTGGGATGGGTGACCTCCCGGGAAGTCCCGGTGTTGCACCCTTTCTTAGTTTTTCGCCGGGCGTCGCAATGCTATTTGAATAAACCTTTTGCCCGTTTGCGTTCTCGTCGGGGCCGGGCCGGGCCGGGGTGCGCTGCCCGCACTACCGCGCGCGCGGGGGCGACACCGAGCGCGCACCCGAGGTGCCCCGAGCACACAGGCCACGGTGCAACCCGGGCGTTGTGCGCGCACCCCGGTGCGCCCGAGGTGCTGCGCGCGCACCCAGGTGAAATCGGTGTGCACCTCGGCCAGTGCGCGCTCGGTCGAGTCGCGCACGTTGGCCAAGGTGCACGGTGATGTTTCTTACTCTAAGGTTCCGCACCAGACGCCCGGGACAGGTGAGCGAAGCTGGGCGGGGCCGGGTGCGCGGCCGGGGCAGGTGCACGCAGCTGGAGAGAGCTTTGGAGCACACCAGAGGTGCGCACCTTGGAGCACACTTCGGAGCGCACCAATGATGCGCTCCATTCAAAAGTTTCCTGAAAAGGCAAAAAAAGTTGAGATTATAGAATTTCCCACTTGAGAGATTGTAAAAAAAAAAAATTTAAAATGAAGGAAACGCGGGTGCCAAGGTGTGCGCGCCCGGGTGCGCAGCCCAGCCAAGGTGTGCGCACCAAGGCGCCCACCCTGGCGAAGGTGCACGCAAGGTGCGCACCCGAGGCAAACCGGACAATTAACCCAACTTTCGACTTCGCGCGCACCTGCGCACCTTGGAGCGCACTTCGGAGCGCTCCTTGGTGCGCACCAATCTTGGGCACCTCGGAGTGCACCATGGCGCCCACCAAGGTGCGCACCCGGGGCAAACCGAGCTCCGACTTCGTGCGCACCTTGGAGCGCACGAAAGGTGCGCACCATGGCGCCCACCAAGGTGCGCAGCCCAGCCAAGGCGTGCGCATCAAGGTGCGCACCCTGGCGAAGGTGCGCACCCGGGGCAAACCGAGCTCCGACTTCGTGCGCACCTTGGAGCGCACAAAGGGTGCGCAACCCAGCCAAGGTGTGCGCACCCCGGGCAAACCGAGCTCCGAATCGTGCGCACCTTGGAGCACACTTCGGAGCCCTCCTTGGTGCGCACCGATGTTGCGCACCTCGGAGCGCACCCGGGGAAAACAATGCAATTAACCCGACTTTCGACTTCGTGGGCACCTCGGAGCGCTCTCGGGTTCGCACCTCGGAGCACACCGAGGTGCGCACCTTTGATGCGCTGCCTTCACCAATTTCCAGAAAAGGCAAGAAAACATTGAGAAGGTGTGCGCACCGAGGTGCCCACCCTGGCGAAGGTGCACGCGAGGTGCGCACCCGGGGCAAACCGGGCTCCGACTTCGTGCACGCCATGCTGCGCACCTTGGAGGGCCATGGTGCGCACCTTGGAGCACACTTCGGAGCGCTCAATGGTGCCCAACCCAGCCAAGGTGCCCACCGCGGCGAAGGTGCACGCGAGGTGCGCACCCGGGGCAAACCGGGCTCCGACTTCGTGCACGCCGCACCTTGGAGCACACTTCGGAGCGCTCCTTGGTGCGCACCAGGGCGCGCAACCCAGCCGAGGTGCCCACCCCGGCGAAGGTGCACGCGGGGTGCGCACCCGGGGCAAACCGGGCTCCGACTTCGTGCACGCCATGGTGCCCACCGCGCCAAGGTGCACGCGAGGTGCGCACCCGGGGCAAACCGGGCTCCGACTTCGTGCACGCCGCACCTTGGAGCACACTTCGGAGCGCTCCTTGGTGCGCACCAGGGCGCGCAACCCAGCCGAGGTGCCCACCCCGGCGAAGGTGCACGCGAGGTGCGCACCCGGGGCAAACCGGGCTCCGACTTCGTGCACGCCATGGTGCCCACCGCGGCGAAGGTGCACGCGAGGTGCGCACCCGGGGCAAACCGGGCTCCGACTTCGTGCACGCCGCACCTTGGAGCACACTTCGGAGCGCTCCTTGGTGCGCACCATGGTGCCCACCAGGGCGCGCAACCCCGCCGAAGGTGCACGCGAGGTGCGCACCCGGGGCAAACCGGGCTCCGACTTCGTGCACGCCGCACCTTGGAGCACACTTCGGAGCGCTCCTTGGTGCGCACCAGGGCGCGCAACCCCGCCGAAGGTGCACGCGAGGTGCGCACCCGGGGCAAACCGGGCTCCGACTTCGTGCACGCCATGGTGCGCACCAGGGTGCCCACCGCGGCGAAGGTGCGCACCCGGGGCAAACCAGGCTCCGACTTCGTGCACGCCGCACCTTGGAGCACACTTCGGAGCGCTCCTTGGTGCGCACCAGGGCGCGCAACCCAGCCGAGGTGCCCACCCCGGCGAAGGTGCACGCGAGGTGCGCACCCGGGGCAAACCGGGCTCCGACTTCGTGCACGCCATGGTGCCCACCGCGGCGAAGGTGCGCACCCGGGGCAAACCGGGCTAGGACTTCGTGCACGCCGCACCTTGGAGCACACTTTGGAGCGCTCCTTGGTGCGCACCATGGTGCCCACCAGGCCGCGCAACCCAGCCAAGGTGTGCGCACCAAGGTGCACGCGAGGTGCGCACCCGGGGCAAACCGGGGTCCGGCTTCGTGCACGCCGCACCTTGGAGCACACATCGGGGCGCTCCCGGGTTCGCACCGGCGTTGCGCACCGTGGTGGGCACCTCGGAGCGCACCGTGGTGGGCACCTCGGAGCACACCAAGGTGGGCAGCGAGGTGCGCACCTTTGATGCGATGCCTTCACTAATTTCCATAAAAGGCAAAAAAAAACGAGATTTTAAAATTTCCGTTTTGAAAGATAGTGAGAAAAAGGGAATGCTGGTGCCATCTTGAGCCCGCCCTGGTGCGCAGCCCAGCCAAGGTGTGCGCACCAAGGTGCCCACCCTGGCGAAGGTGCGCGCCCGGGCAATTAACCCAACTTCCAACTTCGCGCGCGCCAGGGTGGGAGCGCACCCAACAACCGGGCCTGGGAAGAGCCAATGCGAGAAACCCCACCAAACGCTCTGACAAAAAAAGAGGGGGCGCTCCAGTAACCCCGCTTCGGAGCGCACCCTGGGCAAACCCAGCCAGGGTGCCCACCCCGGCCAAGGTGCAGGCGAGGTGCGCACCCGGGGCAAACCGGGCTCCGACAACGTGCACGCCGCACCTTGGAGCACACTTCGTAGCGCTCCCGGGTGCGCACCTCAGAGCACACCAAGGTGGGCAGCGAGGTGCGCACCTTTGATGCGCTGCCTTCACTAATTTCCAGAAAAGGCAAAAAAAAGAGGAGATTTTAAAATTTCCGTTTTGAAAGATAGTGAAAAAAACGGAACGCGGGTGCCATCTTGAGCCCGCCCTGGTGCACAGCCCAGGTAAGGTGCCCACCCTGGCAAAGGTGCGCACCCGGGCAATTAACCCTACTTCCGACTTCGTGCGCGCCAGGGTGGCAACCGGGCCTGGGAAGAGCCAATGCGAGAAACCCCACCAAACGCTCCGACAAAAAAAGAGGCGGCGCTCCAATAACCCCGCTTCGGAGCGCAGCCGGGGCAAACCCAGCCAAGGTGCCCACCCCGACGAAGGTGCACGCGAGGTGCGCACCCGGGGCAAACCGGGCTCCGACAACGTGCACGCAGCACCTTGGAGCACACTTCGAAGCACTCCCGGGTGCCCACCGGCGTTGCGCACCGTGGTGGGCAGCGAGGTGCGCACCTTTGATGCGCTGCCTTCACTAATTTCCAGAAAAGGCAAAAAAAAATGAGATTTTAAAATTTCCGTTTTGAAAGATAGTGAAAAAAACGGAACGCGGGTGCCATCTTGAGCCCGCCCTGGTGCGCAGCCCAGGCAAGGCATGCGCACCAAGGTGCCCACCCGCGGTGCACGCCCGGGGCAAACCGGGCTCCGACTTCGTGCAGGCCGCACCTTGGAGCACACTTCGGAGCGCTCCTTGGTGCGCACCATGGTGCCCACCAGGGCGCACCCGGGGCAAACCGGGCTCCGACTTCGTGCACGCCGCACCTTGGAGCACACATCGGAGCGCTCCCAGGTTCGCACCAGCGTTGCGCACCTTTGATGCGCTGCCTTCACTAATTTCCAGAAAAGGCAAAAAAAAACGATATTTTAAAATTTCCGTTCTGAAAGATAGTGAAAAAAACGGAACGCGGGTGCCATCTTGAGCCCTTCCTGGTGCGCAGCCCAGGCAAGTTGTG
This sequence comes from Cryptomeria japonica, assembly GCF_030272615.1. NCBI lineage: Eukaryota > Viridiplantae > Streptophyta > Pinopsida > Cupressales > Cupressaceae > Cryptomeria > Cryptomeria japonica. Next base: position 10,279 of record NW_026728919.1, read on the forward strand.
CGCACCAAGGTGCCCACCCTGGCGGAGGTGCGCGCCCGGGGCAAACCGGGCTCCGACTTCGTGCACTGCATGGTGCCCACCAAGGCGCGCAACCCAGCCAAGGTGCCCACCGCAGCGAAGGTGCACGCGAGGTGCGCACCCGAGGTGCACACCCGGGGCAAACCGAGCTCCGACTTCGTGCACGCCGCACCTTGGAGCACACTTCAGAGCGCTCCTTGGTGCGCACCAGGGCGCGCAACCCAGCCAAGGTGCTCACCCCGGCGAAGGTGCACGCGAGGTGCGCACCCGGGGCAAGCCGGGCTCGGACTTCGTGCACGCCGCACCTTGGAGCACACATCGGAGCGCTCCCGGGTTCGCACCAGCATTGCGCACCTTTGATGCGCTGCCTTCACTAATTTCCAGAAAAGGCAAAAAAAAAAAAAAAACGAGATTTTAAAATTTCCGTTTTGAAAGATAGTGAAAAAAACGGAACGCGGGTGCCATCTTGAGCCCGCCCTGGTGTGCAGCCCAGGCAAGTTGTGCGCACCAAGGCACCCACCCTGGCCAAGGTGGGTCACGGGGTGGGTCCTAGGGTGGGTAACGGGGTGGGTACTAAGGTGCGTGCCAAGGTGGGTCATGGGGTGGGTGCCAAGGTGGGCACCAGGGTGGGTGTGCACCAACCCTAGCCAGGGTAGGTCACGGGGTGGTTGTCGGGGTGGGCGTCAAGGAGCCAAGGTGGGTGGCAAGTAGCCAAGTTGCGTGCCAAGGTGGGTGTCGGGGTGGGTGCCAAGGATCCAAGGTGGGTGCCAAGGAACCAAGGTGGGTGTCTGGGTGGGTGCCGAGGTGGGAGCCAGGGTGGGTCCCAAGGTGAGTGCAAAGGTGGGTGCCAGGGTCAAGGTGAGTGCCAATGTGGGTTCCAAGGTGCCAGGGTCAGGGTGAGTGCCAATGTGGGTTCAAAGGTGCTAAGTTGGGTGCGAGGTTGGGTGCGAGGGTGGGTGGGTGCCAAGGTGTGCTAGGTGGAAGCCCGGGTGGGTCGGCATCCCATGGGTGTCGAGTTGGGTGCCTGATGGGTGCTTCTTGTCAAGTTTTAGTCGTCGGGACTCATTTCGAGCCTTAGAGGTCGTTTCTTGTCCGGTTGCCCTGTCTTCGACCTGGGAACCCAATTTTGGTCCTCGGGTCCCATTTTTTTTTGTCTCGCATCCCACTTTTGGCCTGTGGCCTTTTCGGGGTCGATTCTCGTTTTGGGCATCAGAGCATGTTTCTTCTCCTAAAACCCAATATTTGTTTATTAAGTCTCGGAACACATTTTTGTTCTCGTGGACCCATCATGGGTCTTGGAACGCATTTGTGGTCCTTGGGTCCCATTTTGCATCCCGAAACTTGTGTTTTGGTGCTTGATCCCTATTTTGGGTGCCCACCTTGCACCAAGTGCGCACCCGGGGCAAACCGAGCGCCTTGGTGCACCGGGGCAAGATCGAGCGTGCACCCGAGGCGCCCCGAACATGCACCAAGGTGCACTCGGCCCACATGTGAGCGCAGGTCGTTGCGCCCGAGGTGGTGTGTGGGCACCGCGTTGCAGACGGGACACTGCACGCACACGACGCCCCGTCCAGGTGCACGCACGTAGGCCGGGCCGGGTGCACACCCGACGCCCTAGCAAGGTGCGCGCACCCGGGCAGGGCTCACACTTGGCGAACGGGGCGCACTTCGCGAGGGAGGGTGTGCACCTCGACGGGGGTGGGTGGCCGGGGTGGATTCGCACGTGGGTCGCGGTTTGCTAAGTACACACTGCGACAAGCTCATAACGGGTGCGATCATACCAGCGTTAGTGCACCGGATCCCATCAGAACTCCGCAGTTAAGCGCGCTTGGGCCGGAGTAGTACTGGGATGGGTGACCTCCCGGGAAGTCCCGGTGTTGCACCCTTTTTTAGTTTTTCGCCGGGCGTCGCAATGCTATTTGAATAAACCTTTTGCCCGTTTGCGTTCTCGTCGGGGCCGGGCCGGGCCGGGGTGCGCTGCCCGCACTACCGCGCGCGCGGGGGCGACACCGAGCGCGCACCCGAGGCGCCCCGAGCACACAGGCCACGGTGCAACCCGGGCGTTGTGCGCGCACCCCGGTGCGCCCGAGGTGCTGCGCGCGCACCCAGGTGAAATCGGTGTGCACCTCGGCCAGTGCGCGCTCGGTCGAGTCGCGCACGTTGGCCAAGGTGCACGGTGATGTTTCTTACTCTAAGGTTCCGCA
>NW_026728919.1:22500-40000 GCF_030272615.1 Cryptomeria japonica
GTCTCGGTTCACAGGAGCCTGGGAAGAACATCCCGTACGGAACCCTTTACCCGAAAACATCCGAACCGCACATGCTCGCGACAGTCCTGCCGTTAGAGAATGCACCGTGCACGCGACCGAGTAAGGCCACTCAGAGACATCCATTTCCCAGGTATATGCCCCCTACGCACTTTTGGTGGCGCAACTCGCACGAACAGTCCCACCTCGACCCCGTATACAAGCTTTTTTGCCTCGAAGAGTTCGTCGGAGACGAAGAAGCAACCTTCAGTGCAACCGTAGCACTCTTTTGTGCAACCGCCCAAACAACGCCCCCTCTACCCTCTGTCGAAACACTCGGCATTGCTGCTCCCTAAGGTGAGCTTCTCCTCATAGGCAATTCCGCTCTTATCCGGTCACGTTTGTGTGCCCGAATTTCGCAAGGCAACCTCCATGGGACATGGAAAAGACTCGAGAAGAGAGCTCGCTCACGGGAGAGAGAAGCCAAGGAGACCACGAGAGTGCTGAGAGTGGGACAGCGCTGAATAGGCGGGAGAAGCCTGCGCGTATAAACGGAGATATATATCCAATTGCAACGAAGGAACGTGCCAAAGATCGAGAACAATGGCAGAAATGCTAGTAACGTGCACTTCGGGACCAACGCATCACCGGAAGACAACCGCCAAACATCGAAAGAGTCGCGATGCTCCGCAACCTACGTGCAAAGCGGTCGCACACCGGGTAAGGGAGTGAGAGCCCCAAACATAGCTGGGCGAGGCGCTCACTCCGCTCTTTAATATCTCGTTAATACCGCCAAGGAAATGGCACAAGCACACACACACAAGCATCCTCGGAAGAGGACAGTTCGAGTGACAGGTCAAATCCAAGAGTTCCGAAGACTACCTCCAGGAACAATCGGGAACAAGACCGATTACAAGTCGTCGAGTCTGTTACTGGGCGAACACGAGATGCGCACAGGAAATCGATCAGCCCTCACAATGGCCCAAGGCCAGAGATCGGACTGCTACGATTTACCCCAACAATCATCGTGCCACTCTTCGCAGAGAGGTGATAGACGCCAACGAGCCCGCGCATAGCAATCGAGGTGTAAAAAGGGCGTTGAAGGCAGGAAGCCTGGACGAAAGAGGCTACGAGGTCACCTCGAAGCGGTCTAAGAATCGGGCGCACTTGGGGCGACTACCAGTGCCAACCCCTTATCCCGCGGTGCGTCCGACACACAGAAATTTCCAAGGCGGCCAAGGAGCCTCCCCGCATAGCAATCGGGGTGTGAGGTTACGGATGCAGCATTGATAGCAATCGAGGTGGGAGGCGAAGGATGCAGAAGTGAGAGCCGAGGGATGTAGCAGAGATAGCAATCGGGGTGTGTGATGCAGAAGAGATAGCAATCGAGGTGTGCGGTGGGAAGGGCCCAGCAGCCAGAATGCATGAAGCGACGGATGAAGCAGTGATGACAACCGGGCTGTGAGGAGAGGAGGGATGCAGCCAAGAAAGCAATCAGGGCTCGAGGCAAGGGATGCATCAAGGATAGCAATCATGTTGTGAGGCGAGATTCCAAAGGCTAAACGTGAGAGGCTGCAGGGTCGACTCAGAGAGGTCTATGCATGTGAGAGGCTGAAAGCAAGGTCAACTCGGAGCGGTCTATGCATCGGGCGCGCTTGGGGCGACTACCAGTGCCAACCCCTTATCCCGCGACGCGTCCGACAAAGAGAACGTTCCAAGGCGGCAGAGGAGGTTACCAGCCGAAGGATGCAGTAGCAATAACAGGTATAGTTCCGCGGCGGCCGAGAAGACTCACCGCATAGGAATCGGGATGCGAGGCGAGGGATGCGGCGGGAAGGCCCCGACGGCTAAACGGAAGAGGCTGCAGGGCCGCCTCGGAATGGTCCAAGCATCGGACGCGATTGGGACGACTACCAGTGCCAACCCCTTATCCCGCGATGCGTCCGATACACAGATAGTTCCAAGGCGGCCGAGGAGCCTCACCGCATATCAATCGGGGTGCGAGGCGAGGGATGGGGCGGGAAGGCCCCAACGGCTAGACGGAAGAGGCTTCAGGGCCACCTCGGAATGCTCCAAGCATCGGACGCGCTTGGGGCGACTACCAGTGCCAACCCCTTATCCCGCGATGCGTCCGATACACAGATGGTTCCAAGGCGGCCGAGGAGCCTCACCGCATAGCAATCGGGGGTGCGAGGCGAGGGATGGGGCGGGAAGGCCCCAACGGCTAGACGGAAGAGGCTTCAGGGCCGCCTCGGAATGGTCCAAGCATCGGACGCGCTTGGGGCGACTACCAGTGACAACCCCTCATCCCGCGATGCGTCCGATACGAAGATGGTTCCAAGGCGGCCGAGGAGCCTCACCGCATAGCAATCGGGGTGCGAGGTGGGGGATGCGGCGAGATGGCCCCAACGGCTAGACGGAAGAGGCCACAGGGCCGCGTCGGAATAGTCCAAGCATCGGACGCGCTTGGGGCGACTACCAGTGACAACCCCTTATCCCGCGATGCGTCCGATACGAAGATAGTTCCAAGGCGGCCGAGGAGCCTCACCGCATAGCAATCCGGGTGCGAGGTGGGGGATGCGGCGAGATGGCCCCAACGGCTAGACGGAAGAGGCTGCAGGGCCGCCTCGGAATAGTCCAAGCATCGGACGCGCTTGGGGCGACTACCAGTGACAACCCCTTATCCCGCGATGCTTCCGATACGAAGACAGTTCCAAGGCGGCCGAGGAGCCTCACCGCATAGCAATGGGGGTGCGAGGTGAGGGATGCGGCGAGATGGCCCCAACGGCTAGACGGAAGAGGCCACAGGGCCGCCTCGGAATAGTCCAAGCATCGGACGCGCTTGGGGCGACTACCAGTGACAACCCCTTATCCCGCGATGCATCCGATACGAAGATAGTTCCCAGGCGGCCGAGGAGCCTCACCGCATAGCAATCGGGGTGCGAGGCGAGGGATGCGGCGAGATGGCCCCAAAGGGTAGACGGAAGAGGCTGCGGGGCCGCCTCGGAATAGTCCAAGCATCGAACGCGCTTGGGGCGACTACCACTGCCAACCCCTTATCCCGCGATGCGTCCGATACACAGATAGTTCCGAGGCGGCCGAGGAGCTGGGGGATGCGGCGAGATGGCCCCAACGGCTAGACGGAAGAGGCTGCAGGGCCGCCTCGGAATAGTCCAAGCATCGGACGCGCTTGGGGCGACTACCAGTGACAACCCCTTATCCCGCGATGCGTCCGATACACAGATAGTTCCGAGGCGGCCAAGGAGCCTCACCGCATAGCAATCGTGGTGCGAGGTGGGGGATGCAGCGAGATGGCCCCAACGGCTAGACGGAAGAGGCTGCAGGGCCGCCTCGGAATGGTCCAAGCATCGGACGCGCTTGGGGCGACTACCACTGCCAACCCCTTATCCCGCGATGCGTCCGATACACAGATAGTTCCAAGGCGGCCGAGGAGCCTCACCGAATAGCAATCGGGGTGCGAGGCGAGGGATGCGGCGAGAAAGCCCCAACGGCTAGAGGGAAGAGGCTTCAGGTCCGCCTCGGAATGGTCCAAGCATCGGACGCGCTTGGGGCGACTACCAGTGACAACCCCTTATCCCGCGACGCGTCCGATACACAGATAGTTCCAAGGCGGCCGAGGAGCCTCACCGCATAGCAATCGGGGTGCGAGGCGAGGGATGCGGCGAGAAGGACCCAACGGCTAGACGGAAGAGGCTTCAGGGCCGCCTCGGAATGGTCCAAGCATCGGACGCGCTTGGGGCGACTACCAGTGACAACCCCTTATCCCGCGACGCGTCCGATACACAGATAGTTCCAAGGCGGCCGAGGAGCCTCACCGCATAGCAATCGGGGTGCGAGGCGAGGGATGCGGCGAGAAGGACCCAACGGCTAGACGGAAGAGGCTTCAGGTCCGCCTCGGAATGGTCCAAGCATCGGACGCGCTTGGGGCGACTACCAGTGACAACCCCTTATCCCGCGACGCGTCCGATACACAGATAGTTCCAAGGCGGCCGAGGAGCCTCACCGCATAGCAATCGGGGTGCGAGGCGAGGGATGCGGCGAGAAGGACCCAACGGCTAGACGGAAGAGGCTTCAGGGCCGCCTCGGAATGGTCCAAGCATCGGACGCGCTTGGGGCGACTACCAGTGACAACCCCTTATCCCGCGATGCGTCCGATACACAGATAGTTCCAAGGCGGCCGAGGAGCCTCACCGCATAGCAATCGGGGTGCGAGGCGAGGGATGCGGCGAGAAGGACCCAACGGCTAGACGGAAGAGGCTTCAGGGCCGCCTCGGAATGGTCCAAGCATCGGACGCGCTTGGGGCGACTACCAGTGACAACCCCTTATCCCGCGACGCGTCCGATACACAGATAGTTCCAAGGCGGCCGAGGAGCCTCACCGCATAGCAATCGGGGTGCGAGGCGAGGGATGCGGCAAGAAGGACCCAACGGCTAGACGGAAGAGGCTTCAGGGCCGCCTCGGAATGGTCCAAGCATCGGACGCGCTTGGGGCGACTACCAGTGACAACCCCTTATCCCGCGACGCGTCCGATACACAGATAGTTCCAAGGCGGCCGAGGAGCCTCACCGCATAGCAATCGGGGTGCGAGGCGAGGGATGCGGCGAGAAGGACCCAACGGCTAGACGGAAGAGGCTTCAGGTCCGCCTCGGAATGGTCCAAGCATCGGACGCGCTTGGGGCGACTACCAGTGACAACCCCTTATCCCGCGACGCGTCCGATACACAGATAGTTCCAAGGCGGCCGAGGAGCCTCACCGCATAGCAATCGGGGTGCGAGGCGAGGGATGCGGCGAGAAGGACCCAACGGCTAGACGGAAGAGGCTTCAGGGCCGCCTCGGAATGGTCCAAGCATCGGACGCGCTTGGGGCGACTACCAGTGACAACCCCTTATCCCGCGACGCGTCCGATACACAGATAGTTCCAAGGCGGCCGAGGAGCCTCACCGCATAGCAATCGGGGTGCGAGGCGAGGGATGCGGCGAGAAGGACCCAACGGCTAGACGGAAGAGGCTTCAGGGCCGCCTCGGAATGGTCCAAGCATCGGACGCGCTTGGGGCGACTACCAGTGACAACCCCTTATCCCGCGATGCGTCCGATACACAGATAGTTCCAAGGCGGCCGAGGAGCCTCACCGCATAGCAATCGGGGTGCGAGGCGAGGGATGCGGCGAGAAGGACCCAACGGCTAGACGGAAGAGGCTTCAGGGCCGCCTCGGAATGGTCCAAGCATCGGACGCGCTTGGGGCGACTACCAGTGACAACCCCTTATCCCGCGACGCGTCCGATACACAGATAGTTCCAAGGCGGCCGAGGAGCCTCACCGCATAGCAATCGGGGTGCGAGGCGAGGGATGCGGCGAGAAGGACCCAACGGCTAGACGGAAGAGGCTTCAGGGCCGCCTCGGAATGGTCCAAGCATCGGACGCGCTTGGGGCGACTACCAGTGACAACCCCTTATCCCGCGACGCGTCCGATACACAGATAGTTCCAAGGCGGCCGAGGAGCCTCACCGCATAGCAATCGGGGTGCGAGGCGAGGGATGCGGCGAGAAGGACCCAACGGCTAGACGGAAGAGGCTTCAGGGCCGCCTCGGAATGGTCCAAGCATCGGACGCGCTTGGGGCGACTACCAGTGACAACAGTGACAACCCCTTATCCCGCGACGCGTCCGATACACAGATAGTTCCGAGGCGGCCGAGGAGCCTCACCGCATAGCAATCGGGGTGCGAGGCGAGGGATGCGGCGAGAAGGACCCAACGGCTAGACGGAAGAGGCTTCAGGGCCGCCTCGGAATGGTCCAAGCATCGGACGCGCTTGGGGCGACTACCAGTGACAACCCCTTATCCCGCGACGCGTCCGATACACAGATAGTTCCGAGGCGGCCGAGGAGCCTCACCGCATAGCAATCGGGGTGCGAGGCGAGGGATGCGGCGAGAAGGACCCAACGGCTAGACGGAAGAGGCTTCAGGGCCGCCTCGGAATGGTCCAAGCATCGGACGCGCTTGGGGCGACTACCAATGACAACCCCTTATCCCGCGACGCGTCCGATACACAGATAGTTCCGAGGCGGCCGAGGAGCCTCACCGCATAGCAATCGGGGTGCGAGGCGAGGGATGCGGCGAGAAGGACCCAACGGCTAGACGGAAGAGGCTTCAGGGCCGCCTCGGAATGGTCCAAGCATCGGACGCGCTTGGGGCGACTACCAGTGACAACCCCTTATCCCGCGACGCGTCCGATACACAGATAGTTCCGAGGCGGCCGAGGAGCCTCACCGCATAGCAATCGGGGTGCGAGGCGAGGGATGCGGCGAGAAGGACCCAACGGCTAGACGGAAGAGGCTTCAGGGCCGCCTCGGAATGGTCCAAGCATCGGACGCGCTTGGGGCGACTACCGTTGCCAACCCCTTATCCCGCGATGCGTCTGATACACAGATAGTTCCGAGGCGGCCGAGGAGCCTCACCGCATAGCAATCGGGTTGCGAGGCAGATTATTGGGAAGGGAACCCCCTGGGATGCGGCTCAAGCAGTGCCCAAAGGGACTGGAATGCGGAATCACATCGAGAGACCCAAATGCTATACGAGGGCTCAAATCGAATTATCGATTTGGCCACGACATGGACGCATCGGAACGACTACCTTTGCCGAACCACTCGCAATTGCATCCATACCGAAACCAATAGACATTTCCGTTAGAGCCCTCGCATAGCATTCGGGAATCTCGCATGCCCCTCTAAATCGACCAATGCTGGCGCTCAATGAAAATCCGAGCGCTACCACCGTTCGAGCGCCAGCATTGGTCGAGTTAGAGGGGCACGGGGGAGAATGCTCCAGTCAACACCTCCCCTATATAAGTTATTTGTCCGATTCTCGCACAACCGTAGTCTGCCTCGTCGAATCAAACAACGGTCCCAGATTCCGACTTCCGTTCCGTAGAGACCCAAAAGCTAGATGGAGGCTCGCAAGAAAGAGAGTCGGCGCATAGCAATCGGGTTTCTCGAACGTTTAGGGACCGAGCTCACTTGCGGATAGGGCAAAATCCGCCAAGCAACCCAAAAGCTAGACGGGGGCTCGAATCGAATCGCCTAGGCGGCCACAACAACGACGTGTTGGATCGACTACCAGTGCCAAACCATTCAGCAAGACTAGTCTGTGTCGAGGCCGGATAGAGATTCTCAGAGAGCGCCCGCATAGCATTTAGGAGACCTGCCGCGTCCCTCACACTCGACAAATGGTGGTGCACGTTTATAAATCCGAGCGATCCCAACCCTTTCAAGCACCAACATCGGTCGAGATAGAGGGGCACGGAGGGGGCTGCGTGAGACAACACAGTCCCCTATATAAGTTATTTGTCCGATTCTCACACATCCGAAGAATGGTCATCAAATCGGACAACAGCCCAAACTTCCGACTTCCGTCCCAGAAAGCCCAAGAGCTATCTAAAACGTTCATGGCCGGAACTCGATCGCGGCTATACCAGTCCGCCAAGCAACCCAAAAGCTAGACTGGAGCTCTAGTCGAATCACCTCTGTGGCCATTGCAAGGACGTGTTGGAGCGACTACCATTGCCGAACCATTCCGCAGGTCGAGTCCATACCAAGGCCGCATAGAGATTCACGATGAGCTCCTGCATAGCAATCAGGAGACTTGCCGTGTCCATCACAATCGATAAATCCTGGTGCAAGATTTTTGCATCCGAGCGCTCCAACCAGTCGAGCACCAGCATCAATCGACATAAACGGGCACGGGGGGAGGATGCTCGAGAACACTACCTCCCCTATATAAGTTATTTGTCCGATTCTCAAGCAGCCGAAGTCTGGTCATCGAATCGGGTCAAAGACCACAACTTCCGACTTTACCCACAATGCAAGTCATCGAATCGAACATCGGCCCCCGAGTCGGACTCCATGCGTATGTCAGGTCATCGGACCCAAATTCCGCCTTCCTGCGCATGGCGGGCCATCAATATCAACTCGGTCATCGGACCCAAACTCCGCCTTTTTGCGTATGGCACGCCTTCAAATCGGTCATCGGACCCAAATTCCGCCTTCCTGTGCATGGCGGGCCATCAACATCAACTCGGTCATCGGACCCAAATTCCGCCTTTCTGCGCATGGCACGCCATCAACTCGGTCATCGGACCCAAATTCCGCCTTCCTGCGCATGGCAGGTCATCGGACACAAATTCAGACCTCGCCAATATGCCTACGTATCGAATCGGTCATCGGACCCAACTTCCGACTTCATCCATACTGTAGGGTCTTTGAGGTTGGCGCGGTGCGCTCAACCCAGGGAGTCGACCCATCGAAGCATACACCTCCCCTATATAAGCTATTTGTCCGATTCCCACACCTGTGTAGTTTGCACCTCTGACCAGGACATCGACCCCAACTTCCGAACTCGACTGCAACGACGGCACCAGCGCCTTGGTGCGCACCTTGCGACGCACAGTCCCAACATTCGCCTTCCTGCACATGGCAGGTCATCGGACCCAAATTCCGACCTCGCGAGTATGCCTACATATCGAATCGGTCATCGGACCCAACTTCCGACTTCATCCATACCGTAGGGTCTTTGAGGTTGGCGCGGTGCGCTCAACCCGGGGAGTCGACCCAACGAAGCATACACCTCCCCTATATAAGCTATTTGTCCGATTCCCACACCTGTGTAGTTTGCACCTCCGATCAAGACATCGACCCCAACTTCCGAACTCGCCTCCAACGACCGAACCAGCGCCTTGGTGCGCACCTTGCAACGCACAGTGCCAACATTCGCCTTCCTGCACGTGGCAGGTCATCGGACCCAAATTCCGACCTCGCGAGTATGCCTACATATCGAATCGGTCATCGGACCCAACTTCCGACTTCATCCATACCGTAGGGTCTTTGAGGTTGGCGCGGTGCGCTCAACCCGGGGAGTCGACCCAACGAAGCATACACCTCCCCTATATAAGCTATTTGTCCGATTCCCACACCTGTGTAGCTTGCACCTCCGATCAGGACATCGACCCCAACTTCCGAACTCGACTAAAAAGACCGCACCAGCGCCTTGGTGTGCACCTTGCAACGCACAGTGTCAACATTCGCCTTCCTGCACATGGCAGGTCATCGGACCCAAATTCCGACCTCATGAGCATACCTACTAATCGAATCGGTCATCGGACCCAACTTCCGACTTCATCCATACCGTAGGGTCTTTGAGGTTGGCGCGGTGCGCTCAACCTGGGGAGTCGACCCATCGAAGCATACACCTCCCCTATATAAGCTATTTGTCCGATTCCGACACCTGTGTAGTTTGCACCTCCGCTCAGGACATCGACCCCAACTTCCGAACTCGCCTGCAACGACCGAACCAGCGCCTTGGTGCGCACCAAAAGTGCGCACTTTTGGAGGGCACTTTTCTGCGCTCCAAAGGTGCGCACTTTTGGAGGGCACTTTTTGGAGGGCACTTTTCTGCGCTCCAAAGGTGCGCACTTTTGGAGGGCACTTTTTGGAGGGCACTTTTCTGCGCTCCAAAGGTGCGCACTTTTGGAGGGCACTTTTTGGAGGGCACTTTTCTGCGCTCCAAAGGTGCGCACTTTTGGAGGGCACTTTTTGGAGGGCACTTTTCTGCGCTCCAAAGGTGCGCACTTTTGGAGGGCACTTTTTGGAGGGCACTTTTCTGCGCTCCAAAGGTGCGCACTTTTGGAGGGCACTTTTTGGAGGGCACTTTTCTGCGCTCCAAAGGTGCGCACTTTTGGAGGGCACTTTTTGGAGGGCACTTTTCTGCGCTCCAAAGGTGCGCACTTTTGGAGGGCACTTTTTGGAGGGCACTTTTCTGCGCTCCAAAGGTGCGCACTTTTGGAGGGCACTTTTTGGAGGGCACTTTTCTGCGCTCCAAAGGTGCGCACTTTTGGAGGGCACTTTTTGGAGGGCACTTTTCTGCGCTCCAAAGGTGCGCACTTTTGGAGGGCACTTTTGTGCACTCCAAAGGTGCGCACTTTTGGAGGGCACTTTTCCTGTGCTCCAAAGGTGCACACCTAGGTGAGCACCTTCGACCACACCTTGTAGCACACCAAACTCTGACTTTCGACTTCATCCGCAATGCAGGGTCTTTGAGGTTGGCGCAATGCGCACAACCAGGGGAGTCGACCCATCAAACCCAACACCTCCCCTATATAAGCTATTTGTCTGATTCTCATACATGCGTAGCCTGCAGGAGCAATTAGGACATCGACCCCAACTTTCGGCTTCTAAACGAAAACAAGGTCTTTGAGGTTGGTGTAATGCGAACAACTAGGGGAGTCAACCCATCAAACCCAACACCTCCCCTATATAAGCTATTTGTCTGATTCTCATACATGTGTAGTCTACAGGAGCAATTAGGACATCGACCCCAACTTTTGACTTCTTAACGAAAACAAGGTCTTTGAGGTTGACGTAATGCGCACAACCAGGGGAGTCGACCCATCAAACCCAACACCTCCCCTATATAAGCTATTTGTCCGATTCTCATACATGTGTAGCCTGCAGGAGCCATTAGGACATTGACCCCAACTTTTGACTTCTTAACGAAAACAAGGTCTTTGAGGTTGGCGTAATGCGCACAACCAAGGGAGTTGACCCATCAAACCCAACACCTCCCCTATATAAGCTATTTGTCTGATTCTCATACATGTGTAGCCTGCAACAACGATTAGGACATCCACCCCAACTTCTGAATTCGTCTGCGTTGACCGCACCAAAGGTGCACGCCTTGGTGCTCACACAAAATCCGACTTCCGACTTCTTCTGCTATGCGGGGTCTTTGAGGTTGGCGCAGTGCGCACAACCAGGGGAGTCAACCCACCGAATGCAACACCTCCCCTATATAAGCTATTTGTCTGATTCTCATACATGCGTAGACTGCAGCAATGATTAGGACATCCACCCCAACTTTTGACTTCTTAAACAAGACAGGGTCTTTGAAGTTGGTGCAGTGCACACAACCAGGGGAGTCGACCCATCAAACGCAACACCTCCCCTATATAAAGCTATTTGTCCGATTCTCATACGTGTAGTCTGCAGCAGCGATTAGGACATCGACCCCAACTTCCGAATTCGTTTGCATTGACCGCACCAAAGGTGCACGCCTTGGTGTGCACCCTGGAGTGCACTTTGGTGCTCACCTCGGTGCACACTTTGGTGTGCACCTCGGTGTGCACCAAAGGTGCGCACCTTGGAGCGCACCAAAGGTGTACACTTTGGAGCGCACCACATAGGGTCTTTGAGAGGTTGGCGCAGTGCGCACACCAAGGTGGGTGTTGAGGTGCGTGCCGAGGTGGGTGGGTGCTAGGGTGCGCTCCATGGTGGGTGCCAGGGTGGGTGCGTGCTAGGGTGGATTCCAAAGAGGGTCATAGGGTGGGTGCCAAGGTGGGTTGGTGATATAGTGGGTTCAAAGGTGGGTACTAGGGTGGGTTCCAAGGTGGGTCACAAGTTGGGTGCCAGGATGCGTGGGTGTTAGGTTGGGTGCCAAGGTGGGCTCCTGCGTGGGTGGGTGCTAGGGTGGGTTTCAAGGTGGACGCGAGGGCGGGTGCCAAGGTGGGTAACAAGTTGGGTGTTAGGATGGGTGAGTGCTAGAGTGGGTGCCAAGGTGGGTGGGTGCTAAGGTGGATGCCAAGGTGGTTCACAGGGTGGGTGGGTTCTAGGGTGAGTTCCAAGGTGGGTCACAGGTTCAGTGCTAGGGTGGGTGTCAAGGCGGGTGTCGAGGTGCCTGGGTGCTAGGGTGTGGATGCCAATGTGGGTCATAGGGTGGGTACTAGGGTGGGCTGCAATGTGGGTGCCAAGGTGGGTAACATGCTCGGTGGGTTCTAAATTGGGTGCCAGGGTGGGTGTGCACCCACCTTGCCCGAGGTGGGTGCCAAGGTGCCAGTGTGGGTGGGTGCTAAGGTGGATGCCAAGGTGGGTGAGAAGGTGGGTGATAGGTTGAGTGGTAGGATGGGTGGGTGCCAAGATGGGTCACAGGGTGGGTGCAAGGGTGGGTAGGTGCTAGGGTTGGTGTCAGGGTGGGTGGGTGCTAGGTTGGGTTCCAAGGTGGGTGCGAGGGTGAGTGTCAAGGTGGGTCACAGGTTAGGTGCTAGGATGGGTGAGTGCTAGGGTGCAAAGGTGCCAGGGTGGGTGCTAGGATGGGTCGATGCTAGGGTGAGTGGCAAGGTGGGTCCACAAGTGTCAAGGTGGGTGCCGAGGTGGGTGCCAAGTCGGCGACTGCTATGGTGGATGCCAAGGTGGGTCACGGGGTGGGTGCCAAGTTGCTAGGTTGGGTTCCAAGGTGGGTGCCAACGTGGGTGCTAGGGTGCGTGGGTTAAAGGGTGTGTCACAACGTGGGTGCCAGGATGGGTGCGCACCCACACTGGCCAAGACGGGTGCGGGTGCAAGGTTGGGTTCCAAGCCCGGTCACAGGCTGGGTGCTAGGATGGGTGGGTGCCAAGGTGGGCACCAGGGTGGGTGCACCCACCCTGGCCAAGGTGGGTCACGGGGTGGGTCCTAGGGTGGGTAACGGGGTGGGTACTAAGGTGCGTGCCAAGGTGGGTCATAGGGTGGGTGCCAAGGTGGGCACCAGGGTGGGTGTGCACCAACCCTAGCCAGGGTAGGTCACGGGGTGGTTGTCGGGGTGGGCGTCAAGGAGCCAAGGTGGGTGGCAAGTAGCCAAGTTGCGTGCCAAGGTGGGTGTCGGGGTGGGTGCCAAGGATCCAAGGTGGGTGCCAAGGAACCAAGGTGGGTGTCTGGGTGGGTGCCGAGGTGGGAGCCAGGGTGGGTCCCAAGGTGAGTGCAAAGGTGGGTGCCAGGGTCAAGGTGAGTGCCAATGTGGGTTCCAAGGTGCCAGGGTCAGGGTGAGTGCCAATGTGGGTTCAAAGGTGCTAAGTTGGGTGCGAGGTTGGGTGCGAGGGTGGGTGGGTGCCAAGGTGTGCTAGGTGGAAGCCCGGGTGGGTCGGCATCCCATGGGTGTCGAGTTGGGTGCCTGATGGGTGCTTCTTGTCAAGTTTTAGTCGTCGGGACTCATTTCGAGCCTTAGAGGTCGTTTCTTGTCCGGTTGCCCTGTCTTCGACCTGGGAACCCAATTTTGGTCCTCGGGTCCCATTTTTTTTTGTCTCGCATCCCACTTTTGGCCTGTGGCCTTTTCGGGGTCGATTCTCGTTTTGGGCATCAGAGCATGTTTCTTCTCCTAAAACCCAATATTTGTTTATTAAGTCTCGGAACACATTTTTGTTCTCGTGGACCCATCATGGGTCTTGGAACGCATTTGTGGTCCTTGGGTCCCATTTTGCATCCCGAAACTTGTGTTTTGGTGCTTGATCCCTATTTTGGGTGCCCACCTTGCACCAAGTGCGCACCCGGGGCAAACCGAGCGCCTTGGTGCACCGGGGCAAGATCGAGCGTGCACCCGAGGCGCCCCGAACATGCACCAAGGTGCACTCGGCCCACATGTGAGCGCAGGTCGTTGCGCCCGAGGTGGTGTGTGGGCACCGCGTTGCAGACGGGACACTGCACGCACACGACGCCCCCTCCAGGTGCACGCACGTAGGCCGGGCCGGGTGCACACCCGACGCCCTAGCAAGGTGCGCGCACCCGGGCAGGGCTCACACTTGGCGAACGGGGCGCACTTCGCGAGGGAGGGTGTGCACCTCGACGGGGGTGGGTGGCCGGGGTGGATTCGCACGTGGGTCGCGGTTTGCTAAGTACACACTGCGACAAGCTCATAACGGGTGCGATCATACCAGCATTAGTGCACCGGATCCCATCAGAACTCCGCAGTTAAGCGCGCTTGGGCCGGAGTAGTACTGGGATGGGTGACCTCCCGGGAAGTCCCGGTGTTGCACCCTTTTTTAGTTTTTCGCCGGGCGTCGCAATGCTATTTGAATAAACCTTTTGCCCGTTTGCGTTCTCGTCGGGGCCGGGCCGGGCCGGGGTGCGCTGCCCGCACTACCGCGCGCGCGGGGGCGACACCGAGCGCGCACCCGAGGCACCCCGAGCACACAGGCCACGGTGCAACCCGGGCGTTGTGCGCGCACCCCGGTGCGCCCGAGGTGCTGCGCGCGCACCCAGGTGAAATCGGTGTGCACCTCGGCCAGTGCGCGCTCGGTCGAGTCGCGCACGTTGGCCAAGGTGCACGGTGATGTTTCTTACTCTAAGGTTCCGCACCAGACGCCCGGGACAGGTGAGCGAAGCTGGGCGGGGCCGGGTGCGCGGCCGGGGCAGGTGCACGCAGCTGGAGAGAGCTTTGGAGCACACTTCGGAGCGCACCAATGATGCGCTCCATTCAAAAGTTTCCTGAAAAGGCAAAAAAAGTTGAGATTATAGAATTTCCCACTTGAGAGATTGTAAAAAAAAAAATTTAAAATGAAGGAAACGCGGGTGCCAAGGTGTGCGCAGCCCAGCCAAGGTGTGCGCACCAAGGCGCCCACCCTGGCGAAGGTGCACGCAAGGTGCGCACCCGAGGCAAACCGGACAATTAACCCAACTTTCGACTTCGCGCGCACCTTGGAGCGCACTTCGGAGCGCTCCTTGGTGCGCACCAATCTTGGGCACCTCGGAGTGCACCATGGCGCCCACCAAGGTGCGCACCCGGGGCAAACCGAGCTCCGACTTCGTGCGCACCTTGGAGCGCACGAAAGGTGCGCACCATGGCGCCCACCAAGGTGCGCAGCCCAGCCAAGGCGTGCGCATCAAGGTGCGCACCCTGGCGAAGGTGCGCACCCGGGGCAAACCGAGCTCCGACTTCGTGCGCACCTTGGAGCGCACAAAAGGTGCGCAACCCAGCCAAGGTGTGCGCACCCCGGTCAAACCGAGCTCCGAATCGTGCGCACCAGAGGTGCACGCCATCGTGCGCACCTTGGAGCACACTTCGGAGCCCTCCTTGGTGCGCGCCGATGTTGCGCACCTCGGAGCGCACCCGGGGAAAACAATGCAATTAACCCGACTTTCGACTTCGTGGGCACCTCGGAGCGCTCTCGGGTTCGCACCTCGGAGCACACCGAGGTGCGCACCTTTGATGCGCTGCCTTCACCAATTTCCAGAAAAGGCAAGAAAACATTGAGAAGGTGTGCGCACCGAGGTGCCCACCCTGGCGAAGGTGCACGCGAGGTGCGCACCCGGGGCAAACCGGGCTCCGACTTCGTGCACGCCGCACCTTGGAGCACACTTCGGAGCGCTCCTTGGTGCGCACCAGGGCGCGCAACCCAGCCGAGGTGCCCACCCCGGCGAAGGTGCACGCGAGGTGCGCACCCGGGGCAAACCGGGCTCCGACTTCGTGCACGCCATGGTGCCCACCGCGGCGAAGGTGCACGCGAGGTGCGCACCCGGGGCAAACCGGGCTCCGACTTCGTGCACGCCGCACCTTGGAGCACACTTCGGAGCGCTCCTTGGTGCGCACCATGGTGCCCACCAGGGCGCGCAACCCCGCCGAAGGTGCACGCGAGGTGCGCACCCGGGGCAAACCGGGCTCCGACTTCGTGCACGCCGCACCTTGGAGCACACTTCGGAGCGCTCCTTGGTGCGCACCATGGTGCCCACCAGGGCGCGCAACCCCGCCGAAGGTGCACGCGAGGTGCGCACCCGGGGCAAACCGGGCTCCGACTTCGTGCACGCCGCACCTTGGAGCACACTTCGGAGCGCTCCTTGGTGCGCACCAGGGCGCGCAACCCAGCCGAGGTGCCCACCCCGGCGAAGGTGCACGCGAGGTGCGTACCCGGGGCAAACCGGGCTCCGACTTCGTGCACGCCGCACCTTGGAGCACACTTCGGAGCGCTCCTTGGTGCGCACCATGGTGCCCACCAGGCCGCGCAACCCAGCCAAGGTGTGCGCACCAAGGTGCACGCGAGGTGCGCACCCGGGGCAAACCGGGGTCCGACTTCGTGCACGCCGCACCTTGGAGCACACATCGGGGCGCTCCCGGGTTCGCACCGGCGTTGCGCACCGTGGTGGGCACCTCGGAGCACACCAAGGTGGGCAGCGAGGTGCGCACCTTTGATGCGATGCCTTCACTAATTTCCATAAAAGGCAAAAAAAAAACGAGATTTTAAAATTTCCGTTTTGAAAGATAGTGAGAAAAAGGGAATGCTGGTGCCATCTTGAGCCCGCCCTGGTGCGCAGCCCAGCCAAGGTGTGCGCACCAAGGTGCCCACCCTGGCGAAGGTGCGCGCCCGGGCAATTAACCCAACTTCCAACTTCGCGCGCGCCAGGGTGGGAGCGCACCCAACAACCGGGCCTGGGAAGAGCCAATGCGAGAAACCCCACCAAACGCTCTGACAAAAAAAGAGGGGGCGCTCCAGTAACCCCGCTTCGGAGCGCACCCTGGGCAAACCCAGCCAAGGTGCCCACCCCGGCCAAGGTGCAGGCGAGGTGCGCACCCGGGGCAAACCGGGCTCCGACAACGTGCACGCCGCACCTTGGAGCACACTTCGTAGCGCTCCCGGGTGCGCACCTCAGAGCACACCAAGGTGGGCAGCGAGGTGCGCACCTTTGATGCGCTGCCTTCACTAATTTCCAGAAAAGGCAAAAAAAAAAGGAGATTTTAAAATTTCCGTTTTGAAAGATAGTGAAAAAAACGGAACGCGCGTGCCATCTTGAGCCCGCCCTGGTGCGCAGCCCAGGTAAGGTGCCCACCCTGGCAAAGGTGCGCACCCGGGCAATTAACCCTACTTCCGACTTCGTGCGCGCCAGGGTGGCAACCGGGCCTCGGAAGAGCCAATGCGAGAAACCCCACCAAACGCTCCGACAAAAAAAGAGGCGGCGCTCCAATAACCCCGCTTCGGAGCGCAGCCGGGGCAAACCCAGCCAAGGTGCCCACCCCGACGAAGGTGCACGCGAGGTGCGCACCCGGGGCAAACCGGGCTCCGACAACGTGCACGCAGCACCTTGGAGCACACTTCGAAGCACTCCCGGGTGCCCACCGGCGTTGCGCACCGTGGTGGGCAGCGAGGTGCGCACCTTTGATGCGCTGCCTTCACTAATTTCCAGAAAAAGGCAAAAAAAAATGAGATTTTAAAATTTCCGTTTTGAAAGATAGTGAAAAAAAAGGAACGCGGGTGCCATCTTGAGCCCGCCCTGGTGCGCAGCCCAGGCAAGGCATGCGCACCAAGGTGCCCACCCGAGGTGCACACCCGGGGCAAACCGGGCTCCGACTTCGTGCAGGCCGCACCTTGGAGCACACTTCGGAGCGCTCCTTGGTGCGCACCATGGTGCCCACCAGGGCGCGCAACCCAGCCAAGGTCTGCACACCAAGGTGCCCACCCCGGCGAAGGTGCACGCGAGGTGCGCACCCGGGGCAAACCGGGCTCCGACTTCGTGCACGCCATGGTGCCCACCGCGGCGAAGGTGCACGCGAGGTGCGCACCCGGGGCAAACCGGGCTCCGACTTCGTGCACGCCGCACCTTGGAGCACACTTCGGAGCGCTCCTTGGTGCGCACCATGGTGCCCACCAGGGCGCGCAACCCAGCCAAGGTGTGCGCACCAAGGTGCACGCGAGGTGCGCAC
>NW_026728919.1:50000-65000 GCF_030272615.1 Cryptomeria japonica
CGTTGAAGGCAGGAAGCCTGGACGAAAGAGGCTACGAGGTCACCTCGAAGCGGTCTAAGAATCGGGCGCACTTGGGGCGACTACCAGTGCCAACCCCTTATCCCGCGGTGCGTCCGACACACAGAAATTTCCAAGGCGGCCAAGGAGCCTCCCCGCATAGCAATCGGGGTGTGAGGTTACGGATGCAGCATTGATAGCAATCGAGGTGTGAGGCGAAGGATGCAGAAGTGAGAGCCGAGGGATGTAGCAGAGATAGCAATCGGGGTGTGTGATGCAGAAGAGATAGCAATCGAGGTGTGCGGTGGGAAGGGCCCAGCAGCCAGAATGCATGAAGCGACGGATGAAGCAGTGATGACAACCGGGCTGTGAGGAGAGGAGGGATGCAGCCAAGAAAGCAATCAGGGCTCGAGGCAAGGGATGCATCAAGGATAGCAATCATGTTGTGAGGCGAGATTCCAAAGGCTAAACGTGAGAGGCTGCAGGGTCGACTCAGAGAGGTCTATGCATGTGAGAGGCTGAAAGCAAGGTCGACTCGGAGCGGTCTATGCATCGGGCGCGCTTGGGGCGACTACCAGTGCCAACCCCTTATCCCGCGACGCGTCCGACAAAGAGAACGTTCCAAGGCGGCAGAGGAGGTTACCAGCCGAAGGATGCAGTAGCAATAACAGGTATAGTTCCGCGGCGGCCGAGAAGACTCACCGCATAGGAATCGGGATGCGAGGCGAGGGATGCGGCGGGAAGGCCCCGACGGCTAAACGGAAGAGGCTGCAGGGCCGCCTCGGAATGGTCCAAGCATCGGATGCGATTGGGACGACTACCAGTGCCAACCCCTTATCCCGCGATGCGTCCGATACACAGATAGTTCCAAGGCGGCCGAGGAGCCTCACCGCATATCAATCGGGGTGCGAGGCGAGGGATGGGGCGGGAAGGCCCCAACGGCTAGACGGAAGAGGCTTCAGGGCCACCTCGGAATGGTCCAAGCATCGGACGCGCTTGGGGCGACTGCCAGTGCCAACCCCTTATCCCGCGATGCGTCCGATACACAGATGGTTCCAAGGCGGCCGAGGAGCCTCACCGCATAGCAATCGGGGGTGCGAGGCGAGGGATGGGGCGGGAAGGCCCCAACGGCTAGACGGAAGAGGCTTCAGGGCCGCCTAGGAATGGTCCAAGCATCGGACACGCTTGGGGCGACTACCAGTGACAGCCCCCTATCCCGCGATGCGTCCGATACGAAGATGGTTCCAAGGCGGCCGAGGAGCCTCACCGCATAGCAATCGGGGTGCGAGGTGGGGGATGCGGCGAGATGGCCCCAACGGCTAGACGGAAGAGGCCACAGGGCCGCGTCGGAATAGTCCAAGCATCGGACGCGCTTGGGGCGACTACCAGTGACAACCCCTTATCCCGCGATGCGTCCGATACGAAGATAGTTCCAAGGCGGCCGAGGAGCCTCACCGCATAGCAATCGGGGTGCGAGGTGGGGGATGCGGCGAGATGGCCCCAACGGCTAGACGGAAGAGGCTGCAGGGCCGCCTCGGAATAGTCCAAGCATCGGACGCGCTTGGGGCCACTACCAGTGACAACCCCTTATCCCGCAATGCGTCCGATACGAAGATAGTTCCAAGGCGGCCGAAGAGCCTCACCGCATAGCAATCGGGGTGCGAGGTGGGGGATGCGGCGAGATGGCCCCAACGGCTAGACGGAAGAGGCCACAGGGCCGCCTCGGAATAGTCCAAGCATCGGACGCGCTTGGGGCGACTACCAGTGACAACCCCTTATCCCGCGATGCGTCCGATACGAAGATAGTTCCCAGGCGGCCGAGGAGCCTCACCGCATAGCAATCGGGGTGCGAGGCGAGGGATGCGGCGAGATGGCCCCAAAGGCTAGACGGAAGAGGCTGCAGGGCTGCCTCGGAATAGTCCAAGCATCGGACGCGCTTGGGGCGACTACCACTGCCAACCCCTTATCCCGCGATGCGTCCGATACACAGATAGTTCCGAGGCGGCCGAGGAGGTGGGGGATGCAGCGAGATGGCCCCAACGGCTAGACGGAAGAGGCTGCAGGGCCGCCTCGGAATAGTCCAAGCATCGGACGCGCTTGGGGCGACTACCAGTGACAACCCCTTATCCCGCGATGCGTCCGATACACAGATAGTTCCGAGGCGGCCAAGGAGCCTCACCGCATAGCAATCGTGGTGCGAGGTGGGGGATGCGGCGAGATGGCCCCAACGGCTAGACGGAAGAGGCTGCAGGGCCGCCTCGGAATGGTCCAAGCATCGGATGCGCTTGGGGCGACTACCACTGCCAACCCCTTATCCCGCGATGCGTCCGATACACAGATAGTTCCAAGGCGGCCGAGGAGCCTCACAGCATAGCAATCGGGGTGCGAGGCGAGGGATGCGGCGAGAAAGCCCCAACGGCTAGAGGGAAGAGGCTTCAGGTCCGCCTCGGAATGGTCCAAGCATCGGACGCGCTTGGGGCGACTACCAGTGACAACCCCTTATCCCGCGACGCGTCCGATACACAGATAGTTCCAAGGCGGCCGAGGAGCCTCACCGCATAGCAATCGGGGTGCGAGGCGAGGGATGCGGCGAGAAGGACCCAACGGCTACACGGAAGAGGCTTCGGGGCCGCCTCGGAATGGTCCAAGCATCGGACGCGCTTGGGGCGACTACCAGTGACAACCCCTTATCCCGCGACGCGTCCGATACACAGATAGTTCCAAGGCGGCCGAGGAGCCTCACCGCATAGCAATCGGGGTGCGAGGCGAGGGATGCGGCGAGAAGGACCCAACGGCTACACGGAAGAGGCTTCGGGGCCGCCTCGGAATGGTCCAAGCATCGGACGCGCTTGGGGCGACTACCAGTGACAACCCCTTATCCCGCGACGCGTCCGATACACAGATAGTTCCAAGGCGGCCGAGGAGCCTCACCGCATAGCAATCGGGGTGCGAGGCGAGGGATGCGGCGAGAAGGACCCAACGGCTAGACGGAAGAGGCTTCGGGTCCGCCTCGGAATGGTCCAAGCATCGGACGCGCTTGGGGCGACTACCAGTGACAACCCCTTATCCCGCGACGCGTCCGATACACAGATAGTTCCAAGGCGGCCGAGGAGCCTCACCGCATAGCAATCGGGGTGCGAGGCGAGGGATGCGGCGAGAAGGACCCAACGGCTAGACGGAAGAGGCTTCGGGTCCGCCTCGGAATGGTCCAAGCATCGGACGCGCTTGGGGCGACTACCAGTGACAACCCCTTATCCCGCGACGCGTCCAATACACAGATAGTTCCAAGGCGGCCGAGGAGCCTCACCGCATAGCAATCGGGGTGCGAGGCGAGGGATGCGGCGAGAAGGACCCAACGGCTAGACGGAAGAGGCTTCGGGTCCGCCTCGGAATGGTCCAAGCATCGGACGCGCTTGGGGCGACTACCAGTGACAACCCCTTATCCCGCGACGCGTCCGATACACAGATAGTTTCGAGGCGGCCGAGGAGCCTCACCGCATAGCAATCGGGGTGCGAGGCGAAGGATGCGGCGAGAAGGACCCAACGGCTAGACGGAAGAGGCTTCGGGTCCGCCTCGGAATGGTCTAAGCATCGGACGCGCTTGGGGCGACTACCAGTGACAACCCCTTATCCCGCGACGCGTCCGATACACAGATAGTTCCAAGGCGGCCGAGGAGCCTCACCGCATAGCAATCGGGGTGCGAGGCGAGGGATGCGGCGAGAAGGACCCAACGGCTAGACGGAAGAGGCTTCAGGGCCGCCTCGGAATGGTCCAAGCATCGGACGCGCTTGGGGCGACTACCAATGACAACCCCTTATCCCGCGACGCGTCCGATACACAGATAGTTCCGAGGCGGCCGAGGAGCCTCACCGCATAGCAATCGGGGTGCGAGGCGAGGGATGCGGCGAGAAGGACCCAACGGCTAGACGGAAGAGGCTTCAGGGCCGCCTCGGAATGGTCCAAGCATCGGACGCGCTTGGGGCGACTACCAGTGACAACCCCTTATCCCGCGACGCGTCCGATACACAGATAGTTCCGAGGCGGCCGAGGAGCCTCACCGCATAGCAATCGGGGTGCGAGGCGAGGGATGCGGCGAGAAGGACCCAACGGCTAGACGGAAGAGGCTTCAGGGCCGCCTCGGAATGGTCCAAGCATCGGACGCGCTTGGGGCGACTACCAATGACAACCCCTTATCCCGCGACGCGTCCGATACACAGATAGTTCCGAGGCGGCCGAGGAGCCTCACCGCATAGCAATCGGGGTGCGAGGCGAGGGATGCGGCGAGAAGGACCCAACGGCTAGACGGAAGAGGCTTCAGGGCCGCCTCGGAATGGTCCAAGCATCGGACGCGCTTGGGGCGACTACCAGTGACAACCCCTTATCCCGCGACGCGTCCGATACACAGATAGTTCCGAGGCGGCCGAGGAGCCTCACCGCATAGCAATCGGGGTGCGAGGCGAGGGATGCGGCGAGAAGGACCCAACGGCTAGACGGAAGAGGCTTCAGGGCCGCCTCGGAATGGTCCAAGCATCGGACGCGCTTGGGGCGACTACCGTTGCCAACCCCTTATCCCGCGATGCGTCTGATACACAGATAGTTCCGAGGCGGCCGAGGAGCCTCACCGCATAGCAATCGGGTTGCGAGGCAGATTATTGGGAAGGGAACCCCCTGGGATGCGGCTCAAGCAGTGCCCAAAGGGACTGGAATGCGGAATCACATCGAGAGACCCAAATGCTATACGAGGGCTCAAATCGAATTATCGATTTGGCCACGACATGGACGCATCGGAACGACTACCTTTGCCGAACCACTCGCAATTGCATCCATACCGAAACCAATAGACATTTCCGTTAGAGCCCTCGCATAGCATTCGGGAATCTCGCATGCCCCTCTAAATCGACCAATGCTGGCGCTCAATGAAAATCCGAGCGCTACCACCGTTCGAGCGCCAGCATTGGTCGAGTTAGAGGGGCACGGGGGAGAATGCTCCAGTCAACACCTCCCCTATATAAGTTATTTGTCCGATTCTCGCACAACCGTAGTCTGCCTCGTCGAATCAAACAACGGTCCCAGATTCCGACTTCCGTTCCGTAGAGACCCAAAAGCTAGATGGAGGCTCGCAAGAAAGAGAGTCGGCGCATAGCAATCGGGTTTCTCGAACGTTTAGGGACCGAGCTCACTTGCGGATAGGGCAAAATCCGCCAAGCAACCCAAAAGCTAGACGGGGGCTCGAATCGAATCGCCTAGGCGGCCACAACAACGACGTGTTGGATCGACTACCAGTGCCAAACCATTCAGCAAGACTAGTCTGTGTCGAGGCCGGATAGAGATTCTCAGAGAGCGCCCGCATAGCATTTAGGAGACCTGCCGCGTCCCTCACACTCGACAAATGGTGGTGCACGTTTATAAATCCGAGCGATCCCAACCCTTTCAAGCACCAACATCGGTCGAGATAGAGGGGCACGGAGGGGGCTGCGTGAGACAACACAGTCCCCTATATAAGTTATTTGTCCGATTCTCACACATCCGAAGAATGGTCATCAAATCGGACAACAGCCCAAACTTCCGACTTCCGTCCCAGAAAGCCCAAGAGCTATCTAAAACGTTCATGGCCGGAACTCGATCGCGGCTATACCAGTCCGCCAAGCAACCCAAAAGCTAGACTGGAGCTCTAGTCGAATCACCTCTGTGGCCATTGCAAGGACGTGTTGGAGCGACTACCATTGCCGAACCATTCCGCAGGTCGAGTCCATACCAAGGCCGCATAGAGATTCACGATGAGCTCCTGCATAGCAATCAGGAGACTTGCCGTGTCCATCACAATCGATAAATCCTGGTGCAAGATTTTTGCATCCGAGCGCTCCAACCAGTCGAGCACCAGCATCAATCGACATAAACGGGCACGGGGGGAGGATGCTCGAGAACACTACCTCCCCTATATAAGTTATTTGTCCGATTCTCAAGCAGCCGAAGTCTGGTCATCGAATCGGGTCAAAGACCACAACTTCCGACTTTACCCACAATGCAAGTCATCGAATCGAACATCGGCCCCCGAGTCGGACTCCATGCGTATGTCAGGTCATCGGACCCAAATTCCGCCTTCCTGCGCATGGCGGGCCATCAATATCAACTCGGTCATCGGACCCAAACTCCGCCTTTTTGCGTATGGCACGCCTTCAAATCGGTCATCGGACCCAAATTCCGCCTTCCTGTGCATGGCGGGCCATCAACATCAACTCGGTCATCGGACCCAAATTCCGCCTTTCTGCGCATGGCACGCCATCAACTCGGTCATCGGACCCAAATTCCGCCTTCCTGCGCATGGCAGGTCATCGGACACAAATTCAGACCTCGCCAATATGCCTACGTATCGAATCGGTCATCGGACCCAACTTCCGACTTCATCCATACTGTAGGGTCTTTGAGGTTGGCGCGGTGCGCTCAACCCAGGGAGTCGACCCATCGAAGCATACACCTCCCCTATATAAGCTATTTGTCCGATTCCCACACCTGTGTAGTTTGCACCTCTGACCAGGACATCGACCCCAACTTCCGAACTCGACTGCAACGACGGCACCAGCGCCTTGGTGCGCACCTTGCGACGCACAGTCCCAACATTCGCCTTCCTGCACATGGCAGGTCATCGGACCCAAATTCCGACCTCGCGAGTATGCCTACATATCGAATCGGTCATCGGACCCAACTTCCGACTTCATCCATACCGTAGGGTCTTTGAGGTTGGCGCGGTGCGCTCAACCCGGGGAGTCGACCCAACGAAGCATACACCTCCCCTATATAAGCTATTTGTCCGATTCCCACACCTGTGTAGTTTGCACCTCCGATCAAGACATCGACCCCAACTTCCGAACTCGCCTCCAACGACCGAACCAGCGCCTTGGTGCGCACCTTGCAACGCACAGTGCCAACATTCGCCTTCCTGCACGTGGCAGGTCATCGGACCCAAATTCCGACCTCGCGAGTATGCCTACATATCGAATCGGTCATCGGACCCAACTTCCGACTTCATCCATACCGTAGGGTCTTTGAGGTTGGCGCGGTGCGCTCAACCCGGGGAGTCGACCCAACGAAGCATACACCTCCCCTATATAAGCTATTTGTCCGATTCCCACACCTGTGTAGCTTGCACCTCCGATCAGGACATCGACCCCAACTTCCGAACTCGACTAAAAAGACCGCACCAGCGCCTTGGTGTGCACCTTGCAACGCACAGTGTCAACATTCGCCTTCCTGCACATGGCAGGTCATCGGACCCAAATTCCGACCTCATGAGCATACCTACTAATCGAATTGGTCATCGGACCCAACTTCCGACTTCATCCATACCGTAGGGTCTTTGAGGTTGGCGCGGTGCGCTCAACCTGGGGAGTCGACCCATCGAAGCATACACCTCCCCTATATAAGCTATTTGTCCGATTCCGACACCTGTGTAGTTTGCACCTCCGCTCAGGACATCGACCCCAACTTCCGAACTCGCCTGCAACGACCGAACCAGCGCCTTGGTGCGCACCAAAAGTGCGCACTTTTGGAGGGCACTTTTGTGCGCTCCAAAGGTGCGCACTTTTGGAGGGCACTTTTCTGCGCTCCAAAGGTGCGCACTTTTGGAGGGCACTTTTTGGAGGGCACTTTTCTGCGCTCCAAAGGTGCGCACTTTTGGAGGGCACTTTTTGGAGGGCACTTTTCTGCGCTCCAAAGGTGCGCACTTTTGGAGGGCACTTTTTGGAGGGCACTTTTCTGCGCTCCAAAGGTGCGCACTTTTGGAGGGCACTTTTTGGAGGGCACTTTTCTGCGCTCCAAAGGTGCGCACTTTTGGAGGGCACTTTTTGGAGGGCACTTTTCTGCGCTCCAAAGGTGCGCACTTTTGGAGGGCACTTTTCTGCGCTCCAAAGGTGCGCACTTTTGGAGGGCACTTTTTGGAGGGCACTTTTCTGCGCTCCAAAGGTGCGCACTTTTGGAGGGCACTTTTCTGCGCTCCAAAGGTGCGCACTTTTGGAGGGCACTTTTTGGAGGGCACTTTTCTGCGCTCCAAAGGTGCGCACTTTTGGAGGGCACTTTTGTGCACTCCAAAGGTGCGCACTTTTGGAGGGCACTTTTCCTGTGCTCCAAAGGTGCACACCTAGGTGAGCACCTTCGACCACACCTTGTAGCACACCAAACTCTGACTTTCGACTTCATCCGCAATGCAGGGTCTTTGAGGTTGGCGCAATGCGCACAACCAGGGGAGTCGACCCATCAAACCCAACACCTCCCCTATATAAGCTATTTGTCTGATTCTCATACATGCGTAGCCTGCAGGAGCAATTAGGACATCGACCCCAACTTTCGGCTTCTAAACGAAAACAAGGTCTTTGAGGTTGGTGTAATGCGAACAACTAGGGGAGTCAACCCATCAAACCCAACACCTCCCCTATATAAGCTATTTGTCTGATTCTCATACATGTGTAGTCTACAGGAGCAATTAGGACATCGACCCCAACTTTTGACTTCTTAACGAAAACAAGGTCTTTGAGGTTGACGTAATGCGCACAACCAGGGGAGTCGACCCATCAAACCCAACACCTCCCCTATATAAGCTATTTGTCCGATTCTCATACATGTGTAGCCTGCAGGAGCCATTAGGACATTGACCCCAACTTTTGACTTCTTAACGAAAACAAGGTCTTTGAGGTTGGCGTAATGCGCACAACCAAGGGAGTTGACCCATCAAACCCAACACCTCCCCTATATAAGCTATTTGTCTGATTCTCATACATGTGTAGCCTGCAACAACGATTAGGACATCCACCCCAACTTCTGAATTCGTCTGCGTTGACCGCACCAAAGGTGCACGCCTTGGTGCTCACCAAAATCCGACTTCCGACTTCTTCTGCTATGCGGGGTCTTTGAGGTTGGCGCAGTGCGCACAACCAGGGGAGTCAACCCACCGAATGCAACACCTCCCCTATATAAGCTATTTGTCTGATTCTCATACATGCGTAGACTGCAGCAATGATTAGGACATCCACCCCAACTTTTGACTTCTTAAACAAGACAGGGTCTTTGAAGTTGGTGCAGTGCACACAACCAGGGGAGTCGACCCATCAAACGCAACACCTCCCCTATATAAAGCTATTTGTCCGATTCTCATACGTGTAGTCTGCAGCAGTGATTAGGACATCGACCCCAACTTCCGAATTCGTTTGCATTGACCGCACCAAAGGTGCACGCCTTGGTGTGCACCCTGGAGTGCACTTTGGTGCTCACCTCGGTGCACACTTTGGTGTGCACCTCGGTGTGCACCAAAGGTGCGCACCTTGGAGCGCACCAAAGGTGTACACTTTGGAGCGCACCACATAGGGTCTTTGAGAGGTTGGCGCAGTGCGCACACCAAGGTGGGTGTTGAGGTGCGTGCCGAGGTGGGTGGGTGCTAGGGTGCGCTCCATGGTGGGTGCCAGGGTGGGTGCGTGCTAGGGTGGATTCCAAAGAGGGTCATAGGGTGGGTGCCAAGGTGGGTTGGTGATATAGTGGGTTCAAAGGTGGGTACTAGGGTGGGTTCCAAGGTGGGTCACAAGTTGGGTGCCAGGATGCGTGGGTGTTAGGTTGGGTGCCAAGGTGGGCTCCTGCGTGGGTGGGTGCTAGGGTGGGTTTCAAGGTGGACGCGAGGGCGGGTGCCAAGGTGGGTAACAAGTTGGGTGTTAGGATGGGTGAGTGCTAGAGTGGGTGCCAAGGTGGGTGGGTGCTAAGGTGGATGCCAAGGTGGTTCACAGGGTGGGTGGGTTCTAGGGTGAGTTCCAAGGTGGGTCACAGGTTCAGTGCTAGGGTGGGTGTCAAGGCGGGTGTCGAGGTGCCTGGGTGCTAGGGTGTGGATGCCAATGTGGGTCATAGGGTGGGTACTAGGGTGGGCTGCAATGTGGGTGCCAAGGTGGGTAACATGCTCGGTGGGTTCTAAATTGGGTGCCAGGGTGGGTGTGCACCCACCTTGCCCGAGGTGGGTGCCAAGGTGCCAGTGTGGGTGGGTGCTAAGGTGGATGCCAAGGTGGGTGAGAAGGTGGGTGATAGGTTGAGTGGTAGGATGGGTGGGTGCCAAGATGGGTCACAGGGTGGGTGCAAGGGTGGGTAGGTGCTAGGGTTGGTGTCAGGGTGGGTGGGTGCTAGGTTGGGTTCCAAGGTGGGTGCGAGGGTGAGTGTCAAGGTGGGTCACAGGTTAGGTGCTAGGATGGGTGAGTGCTAGGGTGCAAAGGTGCCAGGGTGGGTGCTAGGATGGGTCGATGCTAGGGTGAGTGGCAAGGTGGGTCCACAAGTGTCAAGGTGGGTGCCGAGGTGGGTGCCAAGTCGGCGACTGCTATGGTGGATGCCAAGGTGGGTCACGGGGTGGGTGCCAAGTTGCTAGGTTGGGTTCCAAGGTGGGTGCCAACGTGGGTGCTAGGGTGCGTGGGTTAAAGGGTGTGTCACAACGTGGGTGCCAGGATGGGTGCGCACCCACACTGGCCAAGACGGGTGCGGGTGCAAGGTTGGGTTCCAAGCCCGGTCACAGGCTGGGTGCTAGGATGGGTGGGTGCCAAGGTGGGCACCAGGGTGGGTGCACCCACCCTGGCCAAGGTGGGTCACGGGGTGGGTCCTAGGGTGGGTAACGGGGTGGGTACTAAGGTGCGTGCCAAGGTGGGTCATAGGGTGGGTGCCAAGGTGGGCACCAGGGTGGGTGTGCACCAACCCTAGCCAGGGTAGGTCACGGGGTGGTTGTCGGGGTGGGCGTCAAGGAGCCAAGGTGGGTGGCAAGTAGCCAAGTTGCGTGCCAAGGTGGGTGTCGGGGTGGGTGCCAAGGATCCAAGGTGGGTGCCAAGGAACCAAGGTGGGTGTCTGGGTGGGTGCCGAGGTGGGAGCCAGGGTGGGTCCCAAGGTGAGTGCAAAGGTGGGTGCCAGGGTCAAGGTGAGTGCCAATGTGGGTTCCAAGGTGCCAGGGTCAGGGTGAGTGCCAATGTGGGTTCAAAGGTGCTAAGTTGGGTGCGAGGTTGGGTGCGAGGGTGGGTGGGTGCCAAGGTGTGCTAGGTGGAAGCCCGGGTGGGTCGGCATCCCATGGGTGTCGAGTTGGGTGCCTGATGGGTGCTTCTTGTCAAGTTTTAGTCGTCGGGACTCATTTCGAGCCTTAGAGGTCGTTTCTTGTCCGGTTGCCCTGTCTTCGACCTGGGAACCCAATTTTGGTCCTCGGGTCCCATTTTTTTTTGTCTCGCATCCCACTTTTGGCCTGTGGCCTTTTCGGGGTCGATTCTCGTTTTGGGCATCAGAGCATGTTTCTTCTCCTAAAACCCAATATTTGTTTATTAAGTCTCGGAACACATTTTTGTTCTCGTGGACCCATCATGGGTCTTGGAACGCATTTGTGGTCCTTGGGTCCCATTTTGCATCCCGAAACTTGTGTTTTGGTGCTTGATCCCTATTTTGGGTGCCCACCTTGCACCAAGTGCGCACCCGGGGCAAACCGAGCGCCTTGGTGCACCGGGGCAAGATCGAGCGTGCACCCGAGGCGCCCCGAACATGCACCAAGGTGCACTCGGCCCACATGTGAGCGCAGGTCGTTGCGCCCGAGGTGGTGTGTGGGCACCGCGTTGCAGACGGGACACTGCACGCACACGACGCCCCCTCCAGGTGCACGCACGTAGGCCGGGCCGGGTGCACACCCGACGCCCTAGCAAGGTGCGCGCACCCGGGCAGGGCTCACACTTGGCGAACGGGGCGCACTTCGCGAGGGAGGGTGTGCACCTCGACGGGGGTGGGTGGCCGGGGTGGATTCGCACGTGGGTCGCGGTTTGCTAAGTACACACTGCGACAAGCTCATAACGGGTGCGATCATACCAGCGTTAGTGCACCGGATCCCATCAGAACTCCGCAGTTAAGCGCGCTTGGGCCGGAGTAGTACTGGGATGGGTGACCTCCCGGGAAGTCCCGGTGTTGCACCCTTTTTTAGTTTTTCGCCGGGCGTCGCAATGCTATTTGAATAAACCTTTTGCCCGTTTGCGTTCTCGTCGGGGCCGGGCCGGGCCGGGGTGCGCTGCCCGCACTACCGCGCGCGCGGGGGCGACACCGAGCGCGCACCCGAGGCGCCCCGAGCACACAGGCCACGGTGCAACCCGGGCGTTGTGCGCGCACCCCGGTGCGCCCGAGGTGCTGCGCGCGCACCCAGGTGAAATCGGTGTGCACCTCGGCCAGTGCGCGCTCGGTCGAGTCGCGCACGTTGGCCAAGGTGCACGGTGATGTTTCTTACTCTAAGGTTCCGCACCAGACGCCCGGGACAGGTGAGCGAAGCTGGGCGGGGCCGGGTGCGCGGCCGGGGCAGGTGCACGCAGCTGGAGAGAGCTTTGGAGCACACTTCGGAGCGCACCAATGATGCGCTCCATTCAAAAGTTTCCTGAAAAGGCAAAAAAAGTTGAGATTATAGAATTTCCCACTTGAGAGATTGTAAAAAAAAAAAATTTAAAATGAAGGAAACGCGGGTGCCAAGGTGTGCGCAGCCCAGCCAAGGTGTGCGCACCAAGGCGCCCACCCTGGCGAAGGTGCACGCAAGGTGCGCACCCGAGGCAAACCGGACAATTAACCCAACTTTCGACTTCGCGCGCACCTTGGAGCGCACTTCGGAGCGCTCCTTGGTGCGCACCAATCTTGGGCACCTCGGAGTGCACCATGGCGCCCACCAAGGTGCGCACCCGGGGCAAACCGAGCTCCGACTTCGTGCGCACCTTGGAGCGCACGAAAGGTGCGCACCATGGCGCCCACCAAGGTGCGCAGCCCAGCCAAGGCGTGCGCATCAAGGTGCGCACCCTGGCGAAGGTGCGCACCCGGGGCAAACCGAGCTCCGACTTCGTGCGCACCTTGGAGCGCACAAAAGGTGCGCAACCCAGCCAAGGTGTGCGCACCCCGGTCAAACCGAGCTCCGAATCGTGCGCACCAGAGGTGCACGCCATCGTGCGCACCTTGGAGCACACTTCGGAGCCCTCCTTGGTGCGCGCCGATGTTGCGCACCTCGGAGCGCACCCGGGGAAAACAATGCAATTAACCCGACTTTCGACTTCGTGGGCACCTCGGAGCGCTCTCGGGTTCGCACCTCGGAGCACACCGAGGTGCGCACCTTTGATGCGCTGCCTTCACCAATTTCCAGAAAAGGCAAGAAAACATTGAGAAGGTGTGCGCACCGAGGTGCCCACCCTGGCGAAGGTGCACGCGAGGTGCGCACCCGGGGCAAACCGGGCTCCGACTTCGTGCACGCCGCACCTTGGAGCACACTTCGGAGCGCTCCTTGGTGCGCACCAGGGCGCGCAACCCAGCCGAGGTGCCCACCCCGGCGAAGGTGCACGCGAGGTGCGCACCCGGGGCAAACCGGGCTCCGACTTCGTGCACGCCATGGTGCCCACCGCGGCGAAGGTGCACGCGAGGTGCGCACCCGGGGCAAACCGGGCTCCGACTTCGTGCACGCCGCACCTTGGAGCACACTTCGGAGCGCTCCTTGGTGCGCACCATGGTGCCCACCAGGGCGCGCAACCCCGCCGAAGGTGCACGCGAGGTGCGCACCCGGGGCAAACCGGGCTCCGACTTCGTGCACGCCGCACCTTGGAGCACACTTCGGAGCGCTCCTTGGTGCGCACCATGGTGCCCACCAGGGCGCGCAACCCCGCCGAAGGTGCACGCGAGGTGCGCACCCGGGGCAAACCGGGCTCCGACTTCGTGCACGCCATGGTGCGCACCGCGGCGAAGGTGCGCACCCGGGGCAAACCGGGCTCCGACTTCGTGCACGCCGCACCTTGGAGCACACTTCGGAGCGCTCCTTGGTGCGCACCAGGGCGCGCAACCCAGCCGAGGTGCCCACCCCGGCGAAGGTGCACGCGAGGTGCGTACCCGGGGCAAACCGGGCTCCGACTTCGTGCACGCCGCACCTTGGAGCACACTTCGGAGCGCTCCTTGGTGCGCACCATGGTGCCCACCAGGCCGCGCAACCCAGCCAAGGTGTGCGCACCAAGGTGCACGCGAGGTGCGCACCCGGGGCAAACCGGGGTCCGACTTCGTGCACGCCGCACCTTGGAGCACACATCGGGGCGCTCCCGGGTTCGCACCGGCGTTGCGCACCGTGGTGGGCACCTCGGAGCACACCAAGGTGGGCAGCGAGGTGCGCACCTTTGATGCGATGCCTTCACTAATTTCCATAAAAGGCAAAAAAAAAACGAGATTTTAAAATTTCCGTTTTGAAAGATAGTGAGAAAAAGGGAATGCTGGTGCCATCTTGAGCCCGCCCTGGTGCGCAGCCCAGCCAAGGTGTGCGCACCAAGGTGCCCACCCTGGCGAAGGTGCGCGCCCGGGCAATTAACCCAACTTCCAACTTCGCGCGCGCCAGGGTGGGAGCGCACCCAACAACCGGGCCTGGGAAGAGCCAATGCGAGAAACCCCACCAAACGCTCTGACAAAAAAAGAGGGGGCGCTCCAGTAACCCCGCTTCGGAGCGCACCCTGGGCAAACCCAGCCAAGGTGCCCACCCCGGCCAAGGTGCAGGCGAGGTGCGCACCCGGGGCAAACCGGGCTCCGACAACGTGCACGCCGCACCTTGGAGCACACTTCGTAGCGCTCCCGGGTGCGCACCTCAGAGCACACCAAGGTGGGCAGCGAGGTGCGCACCTTTGATGCGCTGCCTTCACTAATTTCCAGAAAAGGCAAAAAAAAAAGGAGATTTTAAAATTTCCGTTTTGAAAGATAGTGAAAAAAACGGAACGCGCGTGCCATCTTGAGCCCGCCCTGGTGCGCAGCCCAGGTAAGGTGCCCACCCTGGCAAAGGTGCGCACCCGGGCAATTAACCCTACTTCCGACTTCGTGCGCGCCAGGGTGGCAACCGGGCCTCGGAAGAGCCAATGCGAGAAACCCCACCAAACGCTCCGACAAAAAAAGAGGCGGCGCTCCAATAACCCCGCTTCGGAGCGCAGCCGGGGCAAACCCAGCCAAGGTGCCCACCCCGACGAAGGTGCACGCGA
>NW_026728919.1:75000-107500 GCF_030272615.1 Cryptomeria japonica
TCCATGGGACATGGAAAAGACTCGAGAAGAGAGCTCGCTCACGGGAGAGAGAAGCCAAGGAGACCACGAGAGTGCTGAGAGTGGGACAGCGCTGAATAGGCGGGAGAAGCCTGCGCGTATAAACGGAGATATATATCCAATTGCAACGAAGGAACGTGCCAAAGATCGAGAACAATGGCAGAAATGCTAGTAACGTGCACTTCGGGACCAACGCATCACCGGAAGACAACCGCCAAACATCGAAAGAGTCGCGATGCTCCGCAACCTACGTGCAAAGCGGTCGCACACCGGGTAAGGGAGTGAGAGCCCCAAACATAGCTGGGCGAGGCGCTCACTCCGCTCTTTAATATCTCGTTAATACCGCCAAGGAAATGGCACAAGCACACACACACAAGCATCCTCGGAAGAGGACAGTTCGAGTGACAGGTCAAATCCAAGAGTTCCGAAGACTACCTCCAGGAACAATCGGGAACAAGACTGATTACAAGTCGTCGAGTCTGTTACTGGGCGAACACGAGATGCGCACAGGAAATCGATCAGCCCTCACAATGGCCCAAGGCCAGAGATCGGACTGCTACGATTTACCCCAACAATCATCGTGCCACTCTTCGCAGAGAGGTGATAGACGCCAACGAGCCCGCGCATAGCAATCGAGGTGTAAAAAGGGCGTTGAAGGCAGGAAGCCTGGACGAAAGAGGCTACGAGGTCACCTCGAAGCGGTCTAAGAATCGGGCGCACTTGGGGCGACTACCAGTGCCAACCCCTTATCCCGCGGTGCGTCCGACACACAGAAATTTCCAAGGCGGCCAAGGAGCCTCCCCGCATAGCAATCGGGGTGTGAGGTTACGGATGCAGCATTGATAGCAATCGAGGTGTGAGGCGAAGGATGCAGAAGTGAGAGCCGAGGGATGTAGCAGAGATAGCAATCGGGGTGTGTGATGCAGAAGAGATAGCAATCGAGGTGTGCGGTGGGAAGGGCCCAGCAGCCAGAATGCATGAAGCGACGGATGAAGCAGTGATGACAACCGGGCTGTGAGGAGAGGAGGGATGCAGCCAAGAAAGCAATCAGGGCTCGAGGCAAGGGATGCATCAAGGATAGCAATCATGTTGTGAGGCGAGATTCCAAAGGCTAAACGTGAGAGGCTGCAGGGTCGACTCAGAGAGGTCTATGCATGTGAGAGGCTGAAAGCAAGGTCGACTCGGAGCGGTCTATGCATCGGGCGCGCTTGGGGCGACTACCAGTGCCAACCCCTTATCCCGCGACGCGTCCGACAAAGAGAACGTTCCAAGGCGGCAGAGGAGGTTACCAGCCGAAGGATGCAGTAGCAATAACAGGTATAGTTCCGCGGCGGCCGAGAAGACTCACCGCATAGGAATCGGGATGCGAGGCGAGGGATGCGGCGGGAAGGCCCCGACGGCTAAACGGAAGAGGCTGCAGGGCCGCCTCGGAATGGTCCAAGCATCGGATGCGATTGGGACGACTACCAGTGCCAACCCCTTATCCCGCGATGCGTCCGATACACAGATAGTTCCAAGGCGGCCGAGGAGCCTCACCGCATATCAATCGGGGTGCGAGGCGAGGGATGGGGCGGGAAGGCCCCAACGGCTAGACGGAAGAGGCTTCAGGGCCACCTCGGAATGGTCCAAGCATCGGACGCGCTTGGGGCGACTGCCAGTGCCAACCCCTTATCCCGCGATGCGTCCGATACACAGATGGTTCCAAGGCGGCCGAGGAGCCTCACCGCATTGCAATCGGGGGTGCGAGGCGAGGGATGGGGCGGGAAGGCCCCAACGGCTAGACGGAAGAGGCTTCAGGGCCGCCTAGGAATGGTCCAAGCATCGGACACGCTTGGGGCGACTACCAGTGACAGCCCCCTATCCCGCGATGCGTCCGATACGAAGATGGTTCCAAGGCGGCCGAGGAGCCTCACCGCATAGCAATCGGGGTGCGAGGTGGGGGATGCGGCGAGATGGCCCCAACGGCTAGACGGAAGAGGCCACAGGGCCGCGTCGGAATAGTCCAAGCATCGGACGCGCTTGGGGCGACTACCAGTGACAACCCCTTATCCCGCGATGCGTCCGATACGAAGATAGTTCCAAGGCGGCCGAGGAGCCTCACCGCATAGCAATCGGGGTGCGAGGTGGGGGATGCGGCGAGATGGCCCCAACGGCTAGACGGAAGAGGCTGCAGGGCCGCCTCGGAATAGTCCAAGCATCGGACGCGCTTGGGGCCACTACCAGTGACAACCCCTTATCCCGCAATGCGTCCGATACGAAGATAGTTCCAAGGCGGCCGAAGAGCCTCACCGCATAGCAATCGGGGTGCGAGGTGGGGGATGCGGCGAGATGGCCCCAACGGCTAGACGGAAGAGGCCACAGGGCCGCCTCGGAATAGTCCAAGCATCGGACGCGCTTGGGGCGACTACCAGTGACAACCCCTTATCCCGCGATGCGTCCGATACGAAGATAGTTCCCAGGCGGCCGAGGAGCCTCACCGCATAGCAATCGGGGTGCGAGGCGAGGGATGCGGCGAGATGGCCCCAAAGGCTAGACGGAAGAGGCTGCAGGGCTGCCTCGGAATAGTCCAAGCATCGGACGCGCTTGGGGCGACTACCACTGCCAACCCCTTATCCCGCGATGCGTCCGATACACAGATAGTTCCGAGGCGGCCGAGGAGGTGGGGGATGCAGCGAGATGGCCCCAACGGCTAGACGGAAGAGGCTGCAGGGCCGCCTCGGAATAGTCCAAGCATCGGACGCGCTTGGGGCGACTACCAGTGACAACCCCTTATCCCGCGATGCGTCCGATACACAGATAGTTCCGAGGCGGCCAAGGAGCCTCACCGCATAGCAATCGTGGTGCGAGGTGGGGGATGCGGCGAGATGGCCCCAACGGCTAGACGGAAGAGGCTGCAGGGCCGCCTCGGAATGGTCCAAGCATCGGATGCGCTTGGGGCGACTACCACTGCCAACCCCTTATCCCGCGATGCGTCCGATACACAGATAGTTCCAAGGCGGCCGAGGAGCCTCACAGCATAGCAATCAGGGTGCGAGGCGAGGGATGCGGCGAGAAAGCCCCAACGGCTAGAGGGAAGAGGCTTCAGGTCCGCCTCGGAATGGTCCAAGCATCGGACGCGCTTGGGGCGACTACCAGTGACAACCCCTTATCCCGCGACGCGTCCGATACACAGATAGTTCCAAGGCGGCCGAGGAGCCTCACCGCATAGCAATCGGGGTGCGAGGCGAGGGATGCGGCGAGAAGGACCCAACGGCTACACGGAAGAGGCTTCGGGGCCGCCTCGGAATGGTCCAAGCATCGGACGCGCTTGGGGCGACTACCAGTGACAACCCCTTATCCCGCGACGCGTCCGATACACAGATAGTTCCAAGGCGGCCGAGGAGCCTCACCGCATAGCAATCGGGGTGCGAGGCGAGGGATGCGGCGAGAAGGACCCAACGGCTACACGGAAGAGGCTTCGGGGCCGCCTCGGAATGGTCCAAGCATCGGACGCGCTTGGGGCGACTACCAGTGACAACCCCTTATCCCGCGACGCGTCCGATACACAGATAGTTCCAAGGCGGCCGAGGAGCCTCACCGCATAGCAATCGGGGTGCGAGGCGAGGGATGCGGCGAGAAGGACCCAACGGCTAGACGGAAGAGGCTTCGGGTCCGCCTCGGAATGGTCCAAGCATCGGACGCGCTTGGGGCGACTACCAGTGACAACCCCTTATCCCGCGACGCGTCCGATACACAGATAGTTCCAAGGCGGCCGAGGAGCCTCACCGCATAGCAATCGGGGTGCGAGGCGAGGGATGCGGCGAGAAGGACCCAACGGCTAGACGGAAGAGGCTTCGGGTCCGCCTCGGAATGGTCCAAGCATCGGACGCGCTTGGGGCGACTACCAGTGACAACCCCTTATCCCGCGACGCGTCCGATACACAGATAGTTCCAAGGCGGCCGAGGAGCCTCACCGCATAGCAATCGGGGTGCGAGGCGAGGGATGCGGCGAGAAGGACCCAACGGCTAGACGGAAGAGGCTTCGGGTCCGCCTCGGAATGGTCCAAGCATCGGACGCGCTTGGGGCGACTACCAGTGACAACCCCTTATCCCGTGACGCGTCCGATACACAGATAGTTCCGAGGCGGCCGAGGAGCCTCACCGCATAGCAATCGGGGTGCGAGGCGAAGGATGCGGCGAGAAGGACCCAACGGCTAGACGGAAGAGGCTTCGGGTCCGCCTCGGAATGGTCTAAGCATCGGACGCGCTTGGGGCGACTACCAGTGACAACCCCTTATCCCGCGACGCGTCCGATACACAGATAGTTCCAAGGCGGCCGAGGAGCCTCACCGCATAGCAATCGGGGTGCGAGGCGAGGGATGCGGCGAGAAGGACCCAACGGCTAGACGGAAGAGGCTTCAGGGCCGCCTCGGAATGGTCCAAGCATCGAACGCGCTTGGGGCGACTACCAGTGACAACCCCTTATCCCGCGACGCGTCCGATACACAGATAGTTCCGAGGCGGCCGAGGAGCCTCACCGCATAGCAATCGGGGTGCGAGGCGAGGGATGCGGCGAGAAGGACCCAACGGCTAGACGGAAGAGGCTTCAGGGCCGCCTCGGAATGGTCCAAGCATCGGACGCGCTTGGGGCGACTACCAGTGACAACCCCTTATCCCGCGACGCGTCCGATACACAGATAGTTCCGAGGCGGCCGAGGAGCCTCACCGCATAGCAATCGGGGTGCGAGGCGAGGGATGCGGCGAGAAGGACCCAACGGCTAGACGGAAGAGGCTTCAGGGCCGCCTCGGAATGGTCCAAGCATCGGACGCGCTTGGGGCGACTACCAATGACAACCCCTTATCCCGCGACGCGTCCGATACACAGATAGTTCCGAGGCGGCCGAGGAGCCTCACCGCATAGCAATCGGGGTGCGAGGCGAGGGATGCGGCGAGAAGGACCCAACGGCTAGACGGAAGAGGCTTCAGGGCCGCCTCGGAATGGTCCAAGCATCGGACGCGCTTGGGGCGACTACCAGTGACAACCCCTTATCCCGCGACGCGTCCGATACACAGATAGTTCCGAGGCGGCCGAGGAGCCTCACCGCATAGCAATCGGGGTGCGAGGCGAGGGATGCGGCGAGAAGGACCCAACGGCTAGACGGAAGAGGCTTCAGGGCCGCCTCGGAATGGTCCAAGCATCGGACGCGCTTGGGGCGACTACCGTTGCCAACCCCTTATCCCGCGATGCGTCTGATACACAGATAGTTCCGAGGCGGCCGAGGAGCCTCACCGCATAGCAATCGGGTTGCGAGGCAGATTATTGGGAAGGGAACCCCCTGGGATGCGGCTCAAGCAGTGCCCAAAGGGACTGGAATGCGGAATCACATCGAGAGACCCAAATGCTATACGAGGGCTCAAATCGAATTATCGATTTGGCCACGACATGGACGCATCGGAACGACTACCTTTGCCGAACCACTCGCAATTGCATCCATACCGAAACCAATAGACATTTCCGTTAGAGCCCTCGCATAGCATTCGGGAATCTCGCATGCCCCTCTAAATCGACCAATGCTGGCGCTCAATGAAAATCCGAGCGCTACCACCGTTCGAGCGCCAGCATTGGTCGAGTTAGAGGGGCACGGGGGAGAATGCTCCAGTCAACACCTCCCCTATATAAGTTATTTGTCCGATTCTCGCACAACCGTAGTCTGCCTCGTCGAATCAAACAACGGTCCCAGATTCCGACTTCCGTTCCGTAGAGACCCAAAAGCTAGATGGAGGCTCGCAAGAAAGAGAGTCGGCGCATAGCAATCGGGTTTCTCGAACGTTTAGGGACCGAGCTCACTTGCGGATAGGGCAAAATCCGCCAAGCAACCCAAAAGCTAGACGGGGGCTCGAATCGAATCGCCTAGGCGGCCACAACAACGACGTGTTGGATCGACTACCAGTGCCAAACCATTCAGCAAGACTAGTCTGTGTCGAGGCCGGATAGAGATTCTCAGAGAGCGCCCGCATAGCATTTAGGAGACCTGCCGCGTCCCTCACACTCGACAAATGGTGGTGCACGTTTATAAATCCGAGCGATCCCAACCCTTTCAAGCACCAACATCGGTCGAGATAGAGGGGCACGGAGGGGGCTGCGTGAGACAACACAGTCCCCTATATAAGTTATTTGTCCGATTCTCACACATCCGAAGAATGGTCATCAAATCGGACAACAGCCCAAACTTCCGACTTCCGTCCCAGAAAGCCCAAGAGCTATCTAAAACGTTCATGGCCGGAACTCGATCGCGGCTATACCAGTCCGCCAAGCAACCCAAAAGCTAGACTGGAGCTCTAGTCGAATCACCTCTGTGGCCATTGCAAGGACGTGTTGGAGCGACTACCATTGCCGAACCATTCCGCAGGTCGAGTCCATACCAAGGCCGCATAGAGATTCACGATGAGCTCCTGCATAGCAATCAGGAGACTTGCCGTGTCCATCACAATCGATAAATCCTGGTGCAAGATTTTTGCATCCGAGCGCTCCAACCAGTCGAGCACCAGCATCAATCGACATAAACGGGCACGGGGGGAGGATGCTCGAGAACACTACCTCCCCTATATAAGTTATTTGTCCGATTCTCAAGCAGCCGAAGTCTGGTCATCGAATCGGGTCAAAGACCACAACTTCCGACTTTACCCACAATGCAAGTCATCGAATCGAACATCGGCCCCCGAGTCGGACTCCATGCGTATGTCAGGTCATCGGACCCAAATTCCGCCTTCCTGCGCATGGCGGGCCATCAATATCAACTCGGTCATCGGACCCAAACTCCGCCTTTTTGCGTATGGCACGCCTTCAAATCGGTCATCGGACCCAAATTCCGCCTTCCTGTGCATGGCGGGCCATCAACATCAACTCGGTCATCGGACCCAAATTCCGCCTTTCTGCGCATGGCACGCCATCAACTCGGTCATCGGACCCAAATTCCGCCTTCCTGCGCATGGCAGGTCATCGGACACAAATTCAGACCTCGCCAATATGCCTACGTATCGAATCGGTCATCGGACCCAACTTCCGACTTCATCCATACTGTAGGGTCTTTGAGGTTGGCGCGGTGCGCTCAACCCAGGGAGTCGACCCATCGAAGCATACACCTCCCCTATATAAGCTATTTGTCCGATTCCCACACCTGTGTAGTTTGCACCTCTGACCAGGACATCGACCCCAACTTCCGAACTCGACTGCAACGACGGCACCAGCGCCTTGGTGCGCACCTTGCGACGCACAGTCCCAACATTCGCCTTCCTGCACATGGCAGGTCATCGGACCCAAATTCCGACCTCGCGAGTATGCCTACATATCGAATCGGTCATCGGACCCAACTTCCGACTTCATCCATACCGTAGGGTCTTTGAGGTTGGCGCGGTGCGCTCAACCCGGGGAGTCGACCCAACGAAGCATACACCTCCCCTATATAAGCTATTTGTCCGATTCCCACACCTGTGTAGTTTGCACCTCCGATCAAGACATCGACCCCAACTTCCGAACTCGCCTCCAACGACCGAACCAGCGCCTTGGTGCGCACCTTGCAACGCACAGTGCCAACATTCGCCTTCCTGCACGTGGCAGGTCATCGGACCCAAATTCCGACCTCGCGAGTATGCCTACATATCGAATCGGTCATCGGACCCAACTTCCGACTTCATCCATACCGTAGGGTCTTTGAGGTTGGCGCGGTGCGCTCAACCCGGGGAGTCGACCCAACGAAGCATACACCTCCCCTATATAAGCTATTTGTCCGATTCCCACACCTGTGTAGCTTGCACCTCCGATCAGGACATCGACCCCAACTTCCGAACTCGACTAAAAAGACCGCACCAGCGCCTTGGTGTGCACCTTGCAACGCACAGTGTCAACATTCGCCTTCCTGCACATGGCAGGTCATCGGACCCAAATTCCGACCTCATGAGCATACCTACTAATCGAATTGGTCATCGGACCCAACTTCCGACTTCATCCATACCGTAGGGTCTTTGAGGTTGGCGCGGTGCGCTCAACCTGGGGAGTCGACCCATCGAAGCATACACCTCCCCTATATAAGCTATTTGTCCGATTCCGACACCTGTGTAGTTTGCACCTCCGCTCAGGACATCGACCCCAACTTCCGAACTCGCCTGCAACGACCGAACCAGCGCCTTGGTGCGCACCAAAAGTGCGCACTTTTGGAGGGCACTTTTGTGCGCTCCAAAGGTGCGCACTTTTGGAGGGCACTTTTCTGCGCTCCAAAGGTGCGCACTTTTGGAGGGCACTTTTTGGAGGGCACTTTTCTGCGCTCCAAAGGTGCGCACTTTTGGAGGGCACTTTTTGGAGGGCACTTTTCTGCGCTCCAAAGGTGCGCACTTTTGGAGGGCACTTTTTGGAGGGCACTTTTCTGCGCTCCAAAGGTGCGCACTTTTGGAGGGCACTTTTTGGAGGGCACTTTTCTGCGCTCCAAAGGTGCGCACTTTTGGAGGGCACTTTTTGGAGGGCACTTTTCTGCGCTCCAAAGGTGCGCACTTTTGGAGGGCACTTTTCTGCGCTCCAAAGGTGCGCACTTTTGGAGGGCACTTTTTGGAGGGCACTTTTCTGCGCTCCAAAGGTGCGCACTTTTGGAGGGCACTTTTTGGAGGGCACTTTTCTGCGCTCCAAAGGTGCGCACTTTTGGAGGGCACTTTTTGGAGGGCACTTTTCTGCGCTCCAAAGGTGCGCACTTTTGGAGGGCACTTTTGTGCACTCCAAAGGTGCGCACTTTTGGAGGGCACTTTTCCTGTGCTCCAAAGGTGCACACCTAGGTGAGCACCTTCGACCACACCTTGTAGCACACCAAACTCTGACTTTCGACTTCATCCGCAATGCAGGGTCTTTGAGGTTGGCGCAATGCGCACAACCAGGGGAGTCGACCCATCAAACCCAACACCTCCCCTATATAAGCTATTTGTCTGATTCTCATACATGCGTAGCCTGCAGGAGCAATTAGGACATCGACCCCAACTTTCGGCTTCTAAACGAAAACAAGGTCTTTGAGGTTGGTGTAATGCGAACAACTAGGGGAGTCAACCCATCAAACCCAACACCTCCCCTATATAAGCTATTTGTCTGATTCTCATACATGTGTAGTCTACAGGAGCAATTAGGACATCGACCCCAACTTTTGACTT
Source organism: Cryptomeria japonica (assembly GCF_030272615.1). Lineage (NCBI taxonomy): Eukaryota > Viridiplantae > Streptophyta > Pinopsida > Cupressales > Cupressaceae > Cryptomeria > Cryptomeria japonica. The sequence continues at coordinate 84,184 of NW_026728919.1, forward strand.
CTTAACGAAAACAAGGTCTTTGAGGTTGACGTAATGCGCACAACCAGGGGAGTCGACCCATCAAACCCAACACCTCCCCTATATAAGCTATTTGTCCGATTCTCATACATGTGTAGCCTGCAGGAGCCATTAGGACATTGACCCCAACTTTTGACTTCTTAACGAAAACAAGGTCTTTGAGGTTGGCGTAATGCGCACAACCAAGGGAGTTGACCCATCAAACCCAACACCTCCCCTATATAAGCTATTTGTCTGATTCTCATACATGTGTAGCCTGCAACAACGATTAGGACATCCACCCCAACTTCTGAATTCGTCTGCGTTGACCGCACCAAAGGTGCACGCCTTGGTGCTCACCAAAATCCGACTTCCGACTTCTTCTGCTATGCGGGGTCTTTGAGGTTGGCGCAGTGCGCACAACCAGGGGAGTCAACCCACCGAATGCAACACCTCCCCTATATAAGCTATTTGTCTGATTCTCATACATGCGTAGACTGCAGCAATGATTAGGACATCCACCCCAACTTTTGACTTCTTAAACAAGACAGGGTCTTTGAAGTTGGTGCAGTGCACACAACCAGGGGAGTCGACCCATCAAACGCAACACCTCCCCTATATAAAGCTATTTGTCCGATTCTCATACGTGTAGTCTGCAGCAGCGATTAGGACATCGACCCCAACTTCCGAATTCGTTTGCATTGACCGCACCAAAGGTGCACGCCTTGGTGTGCACCCTGGAGTGCACTTTGGTGCTCACCTCGGTGCACACTTTGGTGTGCACCTCGGTGTGCACCAAAGGTGCGCACCTTGGAGCGCACCAAAGGTGTACACTTTGGAGCGCACCACATAGGGTCTTTGAGAGGTTGGCGCAGTGCGCACACCAAGGTGGGTGTTGAGGTGCGTGCCGAGGTGGGTGGGTGCTAGGGTGCGCTCCATGGTGGGTGCCAGGGTGGGTGCGTGCTAGGGTGGATTCCAAAGAGGGTCATAGGGTGGGTGCCAAGGTGGGTTGGTGATATAGTGGGTTCAAAGGTGGGTACTAGGGTGGGTTCCAAGGTGGGTCACAAGTTGGGTGCCAGGATGCGTGGGTGTTAGGTTGGGTGCCAAGGTGGGCTCCTGCGTGGGTGGGTGCTAGGGTGGGTTTCAAGGTGGACGCGAGGGCGGGTGCCAAGGTGGGTAACAAGTTGGGTGTTAGGATGGGTGAGTGCTAGAGTGGGTGCCAAGGTGGGTGGGTGCTAAGGTGGATGCCAAGGTGGTTCACAGGGTGGGTGGGTTCTAGGGTGAGTTCCAAGGTGGGTCACAGGTTCAGTGCTAGGGTGGGTGTCAAGGCGGGTGTCGAGGTGCCTGGGTGCTAGGGTGTGGATGCCAATGTGGGTCATAGGGTGGGTACTAGGGTGGGCTGCAATGTGGGTGCCAAGGTGGGTAACATGCTCGGTGGGTTCTAAATTGGGTGCCAGGGTGGGTGTGCACCCACCTTGCCCGAGGTGGGTGCCAAGGTGCCAGTGTGGGTGGGTGCTAAGGTGGATGCCAAGGTGGGTGAGAAGGTGGGTGATAGGTTGAGTGGTAGGATGGGTGGGTGCCAAGATGGGTCACAGGGTGGGTGCAAGGGTGGGTAGGTGCTAGGGTTGGTGTCAGGGTGGGTGGGTGCTAGGTTGGGTTCCAAGGTGGGTGCGAGGGTGAGTGTCAAGGTGGGTCACAGGTTAGGTGCTAGGATGGGTGAGTGCTAGGGTGCAAAGGTGCCAGGGTGGGTGCTAGGATGGGTCGATGCTAGGGTGAGTGGCAAGGTGGGTCCACAAGTGTCAAGGTGGGTGCCGAGGTGGGTGCCAAGTCGGCGACTGCTATGGTGGATGCCAAGGTGGGTCACGGGGTGGGTGCCAAGTTGCTAGGTTGGGTTCCAAGGTGGGTGCCAACGTGGGTGCTAGGGTGCGTGGGTTAAAGGGTGTGTCACAACGTGGGTGCCAGGATGGGTGCGCACCCACACTGGCCAAGACGGGTGCGGGTGCAAGGTTGGGTTCCAAGCCCGGTCACAGGCTGGGTGCTAGGATGGGTGGGTGCCAAGGTGGGCACCAGGGTGGGTGCACCCACCCTGGCCAAGGTGGGTCACGGGGTGGGTCCTAGGGTGGGTAACGGGGTGGGTACTAAGGTGCGTGCCAAGGTGGGTCATAGGGTGGGTGCCAAGGTGGGCACCAGGGTGGGTGTGCACCAACCCTAGCCAGGGTAGGTCACGGGGTGGTTGTCGGGGTGGGCGTCAAGGAGCCAAGGTGGGTGGCAAGTAGCCAAGTTGCGTGCCAAGGTGGGTGTCGGGGTGGGTGCCAAGGATCCAAGGTGGGTGCCAAGGAACCAAGGTGGGTGTCTGGGTGGGTGCCGAGGTGGGAGCCAGGGTGGGTCCCAAGGTGAGTGCAAAGGTGGGTGCCAGGGTCAAGGTGAGTGCCAATGTGGGTTCCAAGGTGCCAGGGTCAGGGTGAGTGCCAATGTGGGTTCAAAGGTGCTAAGTTGGGTGCGAGGTTGGGTGCGAGGGTGGGTGGGTGCCAAGGTGTGCTAGGTGGAAGCCCGGGTGGGTCGGCATCCCATGGGTGTCGAGTTGGGTGCCTGATGGGTGCTTCTTGTCAAGTTTTAGTCGTCGGGACTCATTTCGAGCCTTAGAGGTCGTTTCTTGTCCGGTTGCCCTGTCTTCGACCTGGGAACCCAATTTTGGTCCTCGGGTCCCATTTTTTTTTGTCTCGCATCCCACTTTTGGCCTGTGGCCTTTTCGGGGTCGATTCTCGTTTTGGGCATCAGAGCATGTTTCTTCTCCTAAAACCCAATATTTGTTTATTAAGTCTCGGAACACATTTTTGTTCTCGTGGACCCATCATGGGTCTTGGAACGCATTTGTGGTCCTTGGGTCCCATTTTGCATCCCGAAACTTGTGTTTTGGTGCTTGATCCCTATTTTGGGTGCCCACCTTGCACCAAGTGCGCACCCGGGGCAAACCGAGCGCCTTGGTGCACCGGGGCAAGATCGAGCGTGCACCCGAGGCGCCCCGAACATGCACCAAGGTGCACTCGGCCCACATGTGAGCGCAGGTTGTTGCGCCCGAGGTGGTGTGTGGGCACCGCGTTGCAGACGGGACACTGCACGCACACGACGCCCCCTCCAGGTGCACGCACGTAGGCCGGGCCGGGTGCACACCCGACGCCCTAGCAAGGTGCGCGCACCCGGGCAGGGCTCACACTTGGCGAACGGGGCGCACTTCGCGAGGGAGGGTGTGCACCTCGACGGGGGTGGGTGGCCGGGGTGGATTCGCACGTGGGTCGCGGTTTGCTAAGTACACACTGCGACAAGCTCATAACGGGTGCGATCATACCAGCGTTAGTGCACCGGATCCCATCAGAACTCCGCAGTTAAGCGCGCTTGGGCCGGAGTAGTACTGGGATGGGTGACCTCCCGGGAAGTCCCGGTGTTGCACCCTTTTTTAGTTTTTCGCCGGGCGTCGCAATGCTATTTGAATAAACCTTTTGCCCGTTTGCGTTCTCGTCGGGGCCGGGCCGGGCCGGGGTGCGCTGCCCGCACTACCGCGCGCGCGGGGGGCGACACCGAGCGCGCACCCGAGGCGCCCCGAGCACACAGGCCACGGTGCAACCCGGGCGTTGTGCGCGCACCCCGGTGCGCCCGAGGTGCTGCGCGCGCACCCAGGTGAAATCGGTGTGCACCTCGGCCAGTGCGCGCTCGGTCGAGTCGCGCACGTTGGCCAAGGTGCACGGTGATGTTTCTTACTCTAAGGTTCCGCACCAGACGCCCGGGACAGGTGAGCGAAGCTGGGCGGGGCCGGGTGCGCGGCCGGGGCAGGTGCACGCAGCTGGAGAGAGCTTTGGAGCACACTTCGGAGCGCACCAATGATGCGCTCCATTCAAAAGTTTCCTGAAAAGGCAAAAAAAGTTGAGATTATAGAATTTCCCACTTGAGAGATTGTAAAAAAAAAAAATTTAAAATGAAGGAAACGCGGGTGCCAAGGTGTGCGCAGCCCAGCCAAGGTGTGCGCACCAAGGCGCCCACCCTGGCGAAGGTGCACGCAAGGTGCGCACCCGAGGCAAACCGGACAATTAACCCAACTTTCGACTTCGCGCGCACCTTGGAGCGCACTTCGGAGCGCTCCTTGGTGCGCACCAATCTTGGGCACCTCGGAGTGCACCATGGCGCCCACCAAGGTGCGCACCCGGGGCAAACCGAGCTCCGACTTCGTGCGCACCTTGGAGTGCACGAAAGGTGCGCACCATGGCGCCCACCAAGGTGCGCAGCCCAGCCAAGGCGTGCGCATCAAGGTGCGCACCCTGGCGAAGGTGCGCACCCGGGGCAAACCGAGCTCCGACTTCGTGCGCACCTTGGAGCGCACAAAAGGTGCGCAACCCAGCCAAGGTGTGCGCACCCCGGTCAAACCGAGCTCCGAATCGTGCGCACCAGAGGTGCACGCCATCGTGCGCACCTTGGAGCACACTTCGGAGCCCTCCTTGGTGCGCGCCGATGTTGCGCACCTCGGAGCGCACCCGGGGAAAACAATGCAATTAACCCGACTTTCGACTTCGTGGGCACCTCGGAGCGCTCTCGGGTTCGCACCTCGGAGCACACCGAGGTGCGCACCTTTGATGCGCTGCCTTCACCAATTTCCAGAAAAGGCAAGAAAACATTGAGAAGGTGTGCGCACCGAGGTGCCCACCCTGGCGAAGGTGCACGCGAGGTGCGCACCCGGGGCAAACCGGGCTCCGACTTCGTGCACGCCGCACCTTGGAGCACACTTCGGAGCGCTCCTTGGTGCGCACCAGGGCGCGCAACCCAGCCGAGGTGCCCACCCCGGCGAAGGTGCACGCGAGGTGCGCACCCGGGGCAAACCGGGCTCCGACTTCGTGCACGCCATGGTGCCCACCGCGGCGAAGGTGCACGCGAGGTGCGCACCCGGGGCAAACCGGGCTCCGACTTCGTGCACGCCGCACCTTGGAGCACACTTCGGAGCGCTCCTTGGTGCGCACCATGGTGCCCACCAGGGCGCGCAACCCCGCCGAAGGTGCACGCGAGGTGCGCACCCGGGGCAAACCGGGCTCCGACTTCGTGCACGCCGCACCTTGGAGCACACTTCGGAGCGCTCCTTGGTGCGCACCATGGTGCCCACCAGGGCGCGCAACCCCGCCGAAGGTGCACGCGAGGTGCGCACCCGGGGCAAACCGGGCTCCGACTTCGTGCACGCCATGGTGCGCACCGCGGCGAAGGTGCGCACCCGGGGCAAACCGGGCTCCGACTTCGTGCACGCCGCACCTTGGAGCACACTTCGGAGCGCTCCTTGGTGCGCACCAGGGCGCGCAACCCAGCCGAGGTGCCCACCCCGGCGAAGGTGCACGCGAGGTGCGTACCCGGGGCAAACCGGGCTCCGACTTCGTGCACGCCGCACCTTGGAGCACACTTCGGAGCGCTCCTTGGTGCGCACCATGGTGCCCACCAGGCCGCGCAACCCAGCCAAGGTGTGCGCACCAAGGTGCACGCGAGGTGCGCACCCGGGGCAAACCGGGGTCCGACTTCGTGCACGCCGCACCTTGGAGCACACATCGGGGCGCTCCCGGGTTCGCACCGGCGTTGCGCACCGTGGTGGGCACCTCGGAGCACACCAAGGTGGGCAGCGAGGTGCGCACCTTTGATGCGATGCCTTCACTAATTTCCATAAAAGGCAAAAAAAAAATGAGATTTTAAAATTTCCGTTTTGAAAGATAGTGAGAAAAAGGGAATGCTGGTGCCATCTTGAGCCCGCCCTGGTGCGCAGCCCAGCCAAGGTGTGCGCACCAAGGTGCCCACCCTGGCGAAGGTGCGCGCCCGGGCAATTAACCCAACTTCCAACTTCGCGCGCGCCAGGGTGGGAGCGCACCCAACAACCGGGCCTGGGAAGAGCCAATGCGAGAAACCCCACCAAACGCTCTGACAAAAAAAGAGGGGGCGCTCCAGTAACCCCGCTTCGGAGCGCACCCTGGGCAAACCCAGCCAAGGTGCCCACCCCGGCCAAGGTGCAGGCGAGGTGCGCACCCGGGGCAAACCGGGCTCCGACAACGTGCACGCCGCACCTTGGAGCACACTTCGTAGCGCTCCCGGGTGCGCACCTCAGAGCACACCAAGGTGGGCAGCGAGGTGCGCACCTTTGATGCGCTGCCTTCACTAATTTCCAGAAAAGGCAAAAAAAAAAGGAGATTTTAAAATTTCCGTTTTGAAAGATAGTGAAAAAAACGGAACGCGCGTGCCATCTTGAGCCCGCCCTGGTGCGCAGCCCAGGTAAGGTGCCCACCCTGGCAAAGGTGCGCACCCGGGCAATTAACCCTACTTCCGACTTCGTGCGCGCCAGGGTGGCAACCGGGCCTCGGAAGAGCCAATGCGAGAAACCCCACCAAACGCTCCGACAAAAAAAGAGGCGGCGCTCCAATAACCCCGCTTCGGAGCGCAGCCGGGGCAAACCCAGCCAAGGTGCCCACCCCGACGAAGGTGCACGCGAGGTGCGCACCCGGGGCAAACCGGGCTCCGACAACGTGCACGCAGCACCTTGGAGCACACTTCGAAGCACTCCCGGGTGCCCACCGGCGTTGCGCACCGTGGTGGGCAGCGAGGTGCGCACCTTTGATGCGCTGCCTTCACTAATTTCCAGAAAAAGGCAAAAAAAAATGAGATTTTAAAATTTCCGTTTTGAAAGATAGTGAAAAAAAAGGAACGCGGGTGCCATCTTGAGCCCGCCCTGGTGCGCAGCCCAGGCAAGGCATGCGCACCAAGGTGCCCACCCGAGGTGCACACCCGGGGCAAACCGGGCTCCGACTTCGTGCAGGCCGCACCTTGGAGCACACTTCGGAGCGCTCCTTGGTGCGCACCATGGTGCCCACCAGGGCGCGCAACCCAGCCAAGGTCTGCACACTAAGGTGCCCACCCCGGCGAAGGTGCACGCGAGGTGCGCACCCGGGGCAAACCGGGCTCCGACTTCGTGCACGCCATGGTGCCCACCGCGGCGAAGGTGCACGCGAGGTGCGCACCCGGGGCAAACCGGGCTCCGACTTCGTGCACGCCGCACCTTGGAGCACACTTCGGAGCGCTCCTTGGTGCGCACCATGGTGCCCACCAGGGCGCGCAACCCAGCCAAGGTGTGCGCACCAAGGTGCACGCGAGGTGCGCACCCGGGGCAAACCGGGGTCCGACTTCGTGCACGCCGCACCTTGGAGCACACATCGGAGCGCTCCCAGGTTCGCACCAGCGTTGCGCACCTTTGATGCGCTGCCTTCACTAATTTCCAGAAAAGGCAAAAAAAAACGATATTTTAAAATTTCCGTTCTGAAAGATAGTGAAAAAAACGGAACGCGGGTGCCATCTTGAGCCCTTCCTGGTGCGCAGCCCAGGCAAGTTGTGCGCACCAAGGTGCCCACCCTGGCGGAGGTGCGCGCCCGGGGCAAACCGGGCTCCGACTTCGTGCACTGCATGGTGCCCACCAAGGCGCGCAACCCAGCCAAGGTGCCCACCGCAGCGAAGGTGCACGCGAGGTGCACACCCGGGGCAAACCGGGCTCCGACTTCGTGCACGCCGCACCTTGGAGCACACTTCAGAGCGCTCCTTGGTGCGCACCAGGGCGCGCAACCCAGCCGAGGTGCCCACCCCGGCGAAGGTGCACGCGAGGTGCGCACCCGGGGCAAACCGGGCTCCGACTTCGTGCACGCCATGGTGCCCACCGCGGCGAAGGTGCGCACCCGGGGCAAACCGGGCTCCGACTTCGTGCACGCCGCACCTTGGAGCACACTTCGGAGCGCTCCTTGGTGCGCACCATGGTGCCCACCAGGCCGCGCAACCCAGCCAAGGTGTGCGCACCAAGGTGCACGCGAGGTGCGCACCCGGGGCAAACCGGGGTCCGACTTCGTGCACGCCGCACCTTGGAGCACACATCGGGGCGCTCCCGGGTTCGCACCGGCGTTGCGCACCGTGGTGGGCACCTCGGAGCACACCAAGGTGGGCAGCGAGGTGCGCACCTTTGATGCGATGCCTTCACTAATTTCCATAAAAGGCAAAAAAAAAACGAGATTTTAAAATTTCCGTTTTGAAAGATAGTGAGAAAAAGGGAATGCTGGTGCCATCTTGAGCCCGCCCTGGTGCGCAGCCCAGCCAAGGTTTGCGCACCAAGGTGCCCACCCTGGCGAAGGTGCGCGCCCGGGCAATTAACCCAACTTCCAACTTCGCGCGCGCCAGGGTGGGAGCGCACCCAACAACCGGGCCTGGGAAGAGCCAATGCGAGAAACCCCACCAAACTCTCTGACAAAAAAAGAGGGGGCGCTCCAGTAACCCCGCTTCGGAGCGCACCCTGGGCAAACCCAGCCAAGGTGCCCACCCCGGCCAAGGTGCAGGCGAGGTGCGCACCCGGGGCAAACCGGGCTCCGACAACGTGCACGCCGCACCTTGGAGCACACTTCGTAGCGCTCCCGGGTGCGCACCTCAGAGCACACCAAGGTGGGCAGCGAGGTGCGCACCTTTGATGCGCTGCCTTCACTAATTTCCAGAAAAGGCAAAAAAAAAAGGAGATTTTAAAATTTCCGTTTTGAAAGATAGTGAAAAAAACGGAACGCGCGTGCCATCTTGAGCCCGCCCTGGTGCGCAGCCCAGGTAAGGTGCCACCCTGGCAAAGGTGCGCACCCGGGCAATTAACCCTACTTCCGACTTCGTGCGCGCCAGGGTGGCAACCGGGCCTCGGAAGAGCCAATGCGAGAAACCCCACCAAACGCTCCGACAAAAAAAGAGGCGGCGCTCCAATAACCCCGCTTCGGAGCGCAGCCGGGGCAAACCAAGCCAAGGTGCCCACCCCGACGAAGGTGCACGCGAGGTGCGCACCCGGGGCAAACCGGGCTCCGACAACGTGCACGCAGCACCTTGGAGCACACTTCGAAGCACTCCCGGGTGCCCACCGGCGTTGCGCACCGTGGTGGGCAGCGAGGTGCGCACCTTTGATGCGCTGCCTTCACTAATTTCCAGAAAAAGGCAAAAAAAAATGAGATTTTAAAATTTCCGTTTTGAAAGATAGTGAAAAAAAAGGAACGCGGGTGCCATCTTGAGCCCGCCCTGGTGCGCAGCCCAGGCAAGGCATGCGCACCAAGGTGCCCACCCGAGGTGCACACCCGGGGCAAACCGGGCTCCGACTTCGTGCAGGCCGCACCTTGGAGCACACTTCGGAGCGCTCCTTGGTGCGCACCATGGTGCCCACCAGGGCGCACCCGAGGCAAACCGGGCTCCGACTTCGTGCACGCCGCACCTTGGAGCACACATCGGAGCGCTCCCAGGTTCGCACCAGCGTTGCGCACCTTTGATGCGCTGCCTTCACTAATTTCCAGAAAAGGCAAAAAAAAACGATATTTTAAAATTTCCGTTCTGAAAGATAGTGAAAAAAACGGAACGCGGGTGCCATCTTGAGCCCTTCCTGATGCGCAGCCCAGGCAAGTTGTGCGCACCAAGGTGCCCACCCTGGCGGAGGTGCGCGCCCGGGGCAAACCGGGCTCCGACTTCGTGCACTGCATGGTGCCCACCAAGGCGCGCAACCCAGCCAAGGTGCCCACCGCAGCGAAGGTGCACGCGAGGTGCGCACCCGAGGTGCACACCCGGGGCAAACCGGGCTCCGACTTCGTGCACGCCGCACCTTGGAGCACACTTCAGAGCGCTCCTTGGTACGCACCAGGGCGCGCAACCCAGCCAAGGTGCTCACCCCGGCGAAGGTGCACGCGAGGTGCGCACCCGGGGCAAACCGGGCTCGGACTTCGTGCACGCCGCACCTTGGAGCACACATCGGAGCGCTCCCGGGTTCGCACCAGCATTGCGCACCTTTGATGCGCTGCCTTCACTAATTTCCAGAAAAGGCAAAAAAAAGAAAAAAATGAGATTTTAAAATTTCCGTTTTGAAAGATAGTGAAAAAAACGGAACGCGGGTGCCATCTTGAGCCCGCCCTGGTGTGCAGCCCAGGCAAGTTGTGCGCACCAAGGCACCCACCCTGGCCAAGGTGGGTCACGGGGTGGGTCCTAGGGTGGGTAACGGGGTGGGTACTAAGGTGCGTGCCAAGGTGGGTCATAGGGTGGGTGCCAAGGTGGGCACCAGGGTGGGTGTGCACCAACCCTAGCCAGGGTAGGTCACGGGGTGGTTGTCGGGGTGGGCGTCAAGGAGCCAAGGTGGGTGGCAAGTAGCCAAGTTGCGTGCCAAGGTGGGTGTCGGGGTGGGTGCCAAGGATCCAAGGTGGGTGCCAAGGAACCAAGGTGGGTGTCTGGGTGGGTGCCGAGGTGGGAGCCAGGGTGGGTCCCAAGGTGAGTGCAAAGGTGGGTGCCAGGGTCAAGGTGAGTGCCAATGTGGGTTCCAAGGTGCCAGGGTCAGGGTGAGTGCCAATGTGGGTTCAAAGGTGCTAAGTTGGGTGCGAGGTTGGGTGCGAGGGTGGGTGGGTGCCAAGGTGTGCTAGGTGGAAGCCCGGGTGGGTCGGCATCCCATGGGTGTCGAGTTGGGTGCCTGATGGGTGCTTCTTGTCAAGTTTTAGTCGTCGGGACTCATTTCGAGCCTTAGAGGTCGTTTCTTGTCCGGTTGCCCTGTCTTCGACCTGGGAACCCAATTTTGGTCCTCGGGTCCCATTTTTTTTTGTCTCGCATCCCACTTTTGGCCTGTGGCCTTTTCGGGGTCGATTCTCGTTTTGGGCATCAGAGCATGTTTCTTCTCCTAAAACCCAATATTTGTTTATTAAGTCTCGGAACACATTTTTGTTCTCGTGGACCCATCATGGGTCTTGGAACGCATTTGTGGTCCTTGGGTCCCATTTTGCATCCCGAAACTTGTGTTTTGGTGCTTGATCCCTATTTTGGGTGCCCACCTTGCACCAAGTGCGCACCCGGGGCAAACCGAGCGCCTTGGTGCACCGGGGCAAGATCGAGCGTGCACCCGAGGCGCCCCGAACATGCACCAAGGTGCACTCGGCCCACATGTGAGCGCAGGTCGTTGCGCCCGAGGTGGTGTGTGGGCACCGCGTTGCAGACGGGACACTGCACGCACACGACGCCCCCTCCAGGTGCACGCACGTAGGCCGGGCCGGGTGCACACCCGACGCCCTAGCAAGGTGCGCGCACCCGGGCAGGGCTCACACTTGGCGAACGGGGCGCACTTCGCGAGGGAGGGTGTGCACCTCGACGGGGGTGGGTGGCCGGGGTGGATTCGCACGTGGGTCGCGGTTTGCTAAGTACACACTGCGACAAGCTCATAACGGGTGCGATCATACCAGCGTTAGTGCACCGGATCCCATCAGAACTCCGCAGTTAAGCGCGCTTGGGCCGGAGTAGTACTGGGATGGGTGACCTCCCGGGAAGTCCCGGTGTTGCACCCTTTTTTAGTTTTTCGCCGGGCGTCGCAATGCTATTTGAATAAACCTTTTGCCCGTTTGCGTTCTCGTCGGGGCCGGGCCGGGCCGGGGTGCGCTGCCCGCACTACCGCGCACGCGGGGGCGACACCGAGCGCGCACCCGAGGCGCCCCGAGCACACAGGCCACGGTGCAACCCGGGCGTTGTGCGCGCACCCCGGTGCGCCCGAGGTGCTGCGCGCGCACCCAGGTGAAATCGGTGTGCACCTCGGCCAGTGCGCGCTCGGTCGAGTCGCGCACGTTGGCCAAGGTGCACGGTGATGTTTCTTACTCTAAGGTTCCGCACCAGACGCCCGGGACAGGTGAGCGAAGCTGGGCGGGGCCGGGTGCGCGGCCGGGGCAGGTGCACGCAGCTGGAGAGAGCTTTGGAGCACACTTCGGAGCGCACCAATGATGCGCTCCATTCAAAAGTTTCCTGAAAAGGCAAAAAAAGTTGAGATTATAGAATTTCCCACTTGAGAGATTGTAAAAAAAAAAAATTTAAAATGAAGGAAACGCGGGTGCCAAGGTGTGCGCAGCCCAGCCAAGGTGTGCGCACCAAGGCGCCCACCCTGGCGAAGGTGCACGCAAGGTGCGCACCCGAGGCAAACCGGACAATTAACCCAACTTTCGACTTCGCGCGCACCTTGGAGCGCACTTCGGAGCGCTCCTTGGTGCGCACCAATCTTGGGCACCTCGGAGTGCACCATGGCGCCCACCAAGGTGCGCACCCGGGGCAAACCGAGCTCCGACTTCGTGCGCACCTTGGAGCGCACGAAAGGTGCGCACCATGGCGCCCACCAAGGTGCGCAGCCCAGCCAAGGCGTGCGCATCAAGGTGCGCACCCTGGCGAAGGTGCGCACCCGGGGCAAACCGAGCTCCGACTTCGTGCGCACCTTGGAGCGCACAAAAGGTGCGCAACCCAGCCAAGGTGTGCGCACCCCGGTCAAACCGAGCTCCGAATCGTGCGCACCAGAGGTGCACGCCATCGTGCGCACCTTGGAGCACACTTCGGAGCCCTCCTTGGTGCGCGCCGATGTTGCGCACCTCGGAGCGCACCCGGGGAAAACAATGCAATTAACCCGACTTTCGACTTCGTGGGCACCTCGGAGCGCTCTCGGGTTCGCACCTCGGAGCACACCGAGGTGCGCACCTTTGATGCGCTGCCTTCACCAATTTCCAGAAAAGGCAAGAAAACATTGAGAAGGTGTGCGCACCGAGGTGCCCACCCTGGCGAAGGTGCACGCGAGGTGCGCACCCGGGGCAAACCGGGCTCCGACTTCGTGCACGCCGCACCTTGGAGCACACTTCGGAGCGCTCCTTGGTGCGCACCAGGGCGCGCAACCCAGCCGAGGTGCCCACCCCGGCGAAGGTGCACGCGAGGTGCGCACCCGGGGCAAACCGGGCTCCGACTTCGTGCACGCCATGGTGCCCACCGCGGCGAAGGTGCACGCGAGGTGCGCACCCGGGGCAAACCGGGCTCCGACTTCGTGCACGCCGCACCTTGGAGCACACTTCGGAGCGCTCCTTGGTGCGCACCATGGTGCCCACCAGGGCGCGCAACCCCGCCGAAGGTGCACGCGAGGTGCGCACCCGGGGCAAACCGGGCTCCGACTTCGTGCACGCCGCACCTTGGAGCACACTTCGGAGCGCTCCTTGGTGCGCACCATGGTGCCCACCAGGGCGCGCAACCCCGCCGAAGGTGCACGCGAGGTGCGCACCCGGGGCAAACCGGGCTCCGACTTCGTGCACGCCATGGTGCGCACCGCGGCGAAGGTGCGCACCCGGGGCAAACCGGGCTCCGACTTCGTGCACGCCGCACCTTGGAGCACACTTCGGAGCGCTCCTTGGTGCGCACCAGGGCGCGCAACCCAGCCGAGGTGCCCACCCCGGCGAAGGTGCACGCGAGGTGCGTACCCGGGGCAAACCGGGCTCCGACTTCGTGCACGCCGCACCTTGGAGCACACTTCGGAGCGCTCCTTGGTGCGCACCATGGTGCCCACCAGGCCGCGCAACCCAGCCAAGGTGTGCGCACCAAGGTGCACGCGAGGTGCGCACCCGGGGCAAACCGGGGTCCGACTTCGTGCACGCCGCACCTTGGAGCACACATCGGGGCGCTCCCGGGTTCGCACCGGCGTTGCGCACCGTGGTGGGCACCTCGGAGCACACCAAGGTGGGCAGCGAGGTGCGCACCTTTGATGCGATGCCTTCACTAATTTCCATAAAAGGCAAAAAAAAAATGAGATTTTAAAATTTCCGTTTTGAAAGATAGTGAGAAAAAGGGAATGCTGGTGCCATCTTGAGCCCGCCCTGGTGCGCAGCCCAGCCAAGGTGTGCGCACCAAGGTGCCCACCCTGGCGAAGGTGCGCGCCCGGGCAATTAACCCAACTTCCAACTTCGCGCGCGCCAGGGTGGGAGCGCACCCAACAACCGGGCCTGGGAAGAGCCAATGCGAGAAACCCCACCAAACGCTCTGACAAAAAAAGAGGGGGCGCTCCAGTAACCCCGCTTCGGAGCGCACCCTGGGCAAACCCAGCCAAGGTGCCCACCCCGGCCAAGGTGCAGGCGAGGTGCGCACCCGGGGCAAACCGGGCTCCGACAACGTGCACGCCGCACCTTGGAGCACACTTCGTAGCGCTCCCGGGTGCGCACCTCAGAGCACACCAAGGTGGGCAGCGAGGTGCGCACCTTTGATGCGCTGCCTTCACTAATTTCCAGAAAAGGCAAAAAAAAAAGGAGATTTTAAAATTTCCGTTTTGAAAGATAGTGAAAAAAACGGAACGCGCGTGCCATCTTGAGCCCGCCCTGGTGCGCAGCCCAGGTAAGGTGCCCACCCTGGCAAAGGTGCGCACCCGGGCAATTAACCCTACTTCCGACTTCGTGCGCGCCAGGGTGGCAACCGGGCCTCGGAAGAGCCAATGCGAGAAACCCCACCAAACGCTCCGACAAAAAAAGAGGCGGCGCTCCAATAACCCCGCTTCGGAGCGCAGCCGGGGCAAACCCAGCCAAGGTGCCCACCCCGACGAAGGTGCACGCGAGGTGCGCACCCGGGGCAAACCGGGCTCCGACAACGTGCACGCAGCACCTTGGAGCACACTTCGAAGCACTCCCGGGTGCCCACCGGCGTTGCGCACCGTGGTGGGCAGCGAGGTGCGCACCTTTGATGCGCTGCCTTCACTAATTTCCAGAAAAAGGCAAAAAAAAATGAGATTTTAAAATTTCCGTTTTGAAAGATAGTGAAAAAAAAGGAACGCGGGTGCCATCTTGAGCCCGCCCTGGTGCGCAGCCCAGGCAAGGCATGCGCACCAAGGTGCCCACCCGAGGTGCACACCCGGGGCAAACCGGGCTCCGACTTCGTGCAGGCCGCACCTTGGAGCACACTTCGGAGCGCTCCTTGGTGCGCACCATGGTGCCCACCAGGGCGCGCAACCCAGCCAAGGTCTGCACACTAAGGTGCCCACCCCGGCGAAGGTGCACGCGAGGTGCGCACCCGGGGCAAACCGGGCTCCGACTTCGTGCACGCCATGGTGCCCACCGCGGCGAAGGTGCACGCGAGGTGCGCACCCGGGGCAAACCGGGCTCCGACTTCGTGCACGCCGCACCTTGGAGCACACTTCGGAGCGCTCCTTGGTGCGCACCATGGTGCCCACCAGGGCGCGCAACCCAGCCAAGGTGTGCGCACCAAGGTGCACGCGAGGTGCGCACCCGGGGCAAACCGGGGTCCGACTTCGTGCACGCCGCACCTTGGAGCACACATCGGAGCGCTCCCAGGTTCGCACCAGCGTTGCGCACCTTTGATGCGCTGCCTTCACTAATTTCCAGAAAAGGCAAAAAAAAACGATATTTTAAAATTTCCGTTCTGAAAGATAGTGAAAAAAACGGAACGCGGGTGCCATCTTGAGCCCTTCCTGGTGCGCAGCCCAGGCAAGTTGTGCGCACCAAGGTGCCCACCCTGGCGGAGGTGCGCGCCCGGGGCAAACCGGGCTCCGACTTCGTGCACTGCATGGTGCCCACCAAGGCGCGCAACCCAGCCAAGGTGCCCACCGCAGCGAAGGTGCACGCGAGGTGCACACCCGGGGCAAACCGGGCTCCGACTTCGTGCACGCCGCACCTTGGAGCACACTTCAGAGCGCTCCTTGGTGCGCACCAGGGCGCGCAACCCAGCCGAGGTGCCCACCCCGGCGAAGGTGCACGCGAGGTGCGCACCCGGGGCAAACCGGGCTCCGACTTCGTGCACGCCATGGTGCCCACCGCGGCGAAGGTGCGCACCCGGGGCAAACCGGGCTCCGACTTCGTGCACGCCGCACCTTGGAGCACACTTCGGAGCGCTCCTTGGTGCGCACCATGGTGCCCACCAGGCCGCGCAACCCAGCCAAGGTGTGCGCACCAAGGTGCACGCGAGGTGCGCACCCGGGGCAAACCGGGGTCCGACTTCGTGCACGCCGCACCTTGGAGCACACATCGGGGCGCTCCCGGGTTCGCACCGGCGTTGCGCACCGTGGTGGGCACCTCGGAGCACACCAAGGTGGGCAGCGAGGTGCGCACCTTTGATGCGATGCCTTCACTA
Organism: Cryptomeria japonica; assembly: GCF_030272615.1. NCBI lineage: Eukaryota > Viridiplantae > Streptophyta > Pinopsida > Cupressales > Cupressaceae > Cryptomeria > Cryptomeria japonica. Next base: position 100,135 of record NW_026728919.1, read on the forward strand.
ATTTCCATAAAAGGCAAAAAAAAAACGAGATTTTAAAATTTCCGTTTTGAAAGATAGTGAGAAAAAGGGAATGCTGGTGCCATCTTGAGCCCGCCCTGGTGCGCAGCCCAGCCAAGGTTTGCGCACCAAGGTGCCCACCCTGGCGAAGGTGCGCGCCCGGGCAATTAACCCAACTTCCAACTTCGCGCGCGCCAGGGTGGGAGCGCACCCAACAACCGGGCCTGGGAAGAGCCAATGCGAGAAACCCCACCAAACTCTCTGACAAAAAAAGAGGGGGCGCTCCAGTAACCCCGCTTCGGAGCGCACCCTGGGCAAACCCAGCCAAGGTGCCCACCCCGGCCAAGGTGCAGGCGAGGTGCGCACCCGGGGCAAACCGGGCTCCGACAACGTGCACGCCGCACCTTGGAGCACACTTCGTAGCGCTCCCGGGTGCGCACCTCAGAGCACACCAAGGTGGGCAGCGAGGTGCGCACCTTTGATGCGCTGCCTTCACTAATTTCCAGAAAAGGCAAAAAAAAAAGGAGATTTTAAAATTTCCGTTTTGAAAGATAGTGAAAAAAACGGAACGCGCGTGCCATCTTGAGCCCGCCCTGGTGCGCAGCCCAGGTAAGGTGCCACCCTGGCAAAGGTGCGCACCCGGGCAATTAACCCTACTTCCGACTTCGTGCGCGCCAGGGTGGCAACCGGGCCTCGGAAGAGCCAATGCGAGAAACCCCACCAAACGCTCCGACAAAAAAAGAGGCGGCGCTCCAATAACCCCGCTTCGGAGCGCAGCCGGGGCAAACCAAGCCAAGGTGCCCACCCCGACGAAGGTGCACGCGAGGTGCGCACCCGGGGCAAACCGGGCTCCGACAACGTGCACGCAGCACCTTGGAGCACACTTCGAAGCACTCCCGGGTGCCCACCGGCGTTGCGCACCGTGGTGGGCAGCGAGGTGCGCACCTTTGATGCGCTGCCTTCACTAATTTCCAGAAAAAGGCAAAAAAAAATGAGATTTTAAAATTTCCGTTTTGAAAGATAGTGAAAAAAAAGGAACGCGGGTGCCATCTTGAGCCCGCCCTGGTGCGCAGCCCAGGCAAGGCATGCGCACCAAGGTGCCCACCCGAGGTGCACACCCGAGGCAAACCGGGCTCCGACTTCGTGCAGGCCGCACCTTGGAGCACACTTCGGAGCGCTCCTTGGTGCGCACCATGGTGCCCACCAGGGCGCACCCGAGGCAAACCGGGCTCCGACTTCGTGCACGCCGCACCTTGGAGCACACATCGGAGCGCTCCCAGGTTCGCACCAGCGTTGCGCACCTTTGATGCGCTGCCTTCACTAATTTCCAGAAAAGGCAAAAAAAAACGATATTTTAAAATTTCCGTTCTGAAAGATAGTGAAAAAAACGGAACGCGGGTGCCATCTTGAGCCCTTCCTGATGCGCAGCCCAGGCAAGTTGTGCGCACCAAGGTGCCCACCCTGGCGGAGGTGCGCGCCCGGGGCAAACCGGGCTCCGACTTCGTGCACTGCATGGTGCCCACCAAGGCGCGCAACCCAGCCAAGGTGCCCACCGCAGCGAAGGTGCACGCGAGGTGCGCACCCGAGGTGCACACCCGGGGCAAACCGGGCTCCGACTTCGTGCACGCCGCACCTTGGAGCACACTTCAGAGCGCTCCTTGGTACGCACCAGGGCGCGCAACCCAGCCAAGGTGCTCACCCCGGCGAAGGTGCACGCGAGGTGCGCACCCGGGGCAAACCGGGCTCGGACTTCGTGCACGCCGCACCTTGGAGCACACATCGGAGCGCTCCCGGGTTCGCACCAGCATTGCGCACCTTTGATGCGCTGCCTTCACTAATTTCCAGAAAAGGCAAAAAAAAGAAAAAAATGAGATTTTAAAATTTCCGTTTTGAAAGATAGTGAAAAAAACGGAACGCGGGTGCCATCTTGAGCCCGCCCTGGTGTGCAGCCCAGGCAAGTTGTGCGCACCAAGGCACCCACCCTGGCCAAGGTGGGTCACGGGGTGGGTCCTAGGGTGGGTAACGGGGTGGGTACTAAGGTGCGTGCCAAGGTGGGTCATAGGGTGGGTGCCAAGGTGGGCACCAGGGTGGGTGTGCACCAACCCTAGCCAGGGTAGGTCACGGGGTGGTTGTCGGGGTGGGCGTCAAGGAGCCAAGGTGGGTGGCAAGTAGCCAAGTTGCGTGCCAAGGTGGGTGTCGGGGTGGGTGCCAAGGATCCAAGGTGGGTGCCAAGGAACCAAGGTGGGTGTCTGGGTGGGTGCCGAGGTGGGAGCCAGGGTGGGTCCCAAGGTGAGTGCAAAGGTGGGTGCCAGGGTCAAGGTGAGTGCCAATGTGGGTTCCAAGGTGCCAGGGTCAGGGTGAGTGCCAATGTGGGTTCAAAGGTGCTAAGTTGGGTGCGAGGTTGGGTGCGAGGGTGGGTGGGTGCCAAGGTGTGCTAGGTGGAAGCCCGGGTGGGTCGGCATCCCATGGGTGTCGAGTTGGGTGCCTGATGGGTGCTTCTTGTCAAGTTTTAGTCGTCGGGACTCATTTCGAGCCTTAGAGGTCGTTTCTTGTCCGGTTGCCCTGTCTTCGACCTGGGAACCCAATTTTGGTCCTCGGGTCCCATTTTTTTTTGTCTCGCATCCCACTTTTGGCCTGTGGCCTTTTCGGGGTCGATTCTCGTTTTGGGCATCAGAGCATGTTTCTTCTCCTAAAACCCAATATTTGTTTATTAAGTCTCGGAACACATTTTTGTTCTCGTGGACCCATCATGGGTCTTGGAACGCATTTGTGGTCCTTGGGTCCCATTTTGCATCCCGAAACTTGTGTTTTGGTGCTTGATCCCTATTTTGGGTGCCCACCTTGCACCAAGTGCGCACCCGGGGCAAACCGAGCGCCTTGGTGCACCGGGGCAAGATCGAGCGTGCACCCGAGGCGCCCCGAACATGCACCAAGGTGCACTCGGCCCACATGTGAGCGCAGGTCGTTGCGCCCGAGGTGGTGTGTGGGCACCGCGTTGCAGACGGGACACTGCACGCACACGACGCCCCCTCCAGGTGCACGCACGTAGGCCGGGCCGGGTGCACACCCGACGCCCTAGCAAGGTGCGCGCACCCGGGCAGGGCTCACACTTGGCGAACGGGGCGCACTTCGCGAGGGAGGGTGTGCACCTCGACGGGGGTGGGTGGCCGGGGTGGATTCGCACGTGGGTCGCGGTTTGCTAAGTACACACTGCGACAAGCTCATAACGGGTGCGATCATACCAGCGTTAGTGCACCGGATCCCATCAGAACTCCGCAGTTAAGCGCGCTTGGGCCGGAGTAGTACTGGGATGGGTGACCTCCCGGGAAGTCCCGGTGTTGCACCCTTTTTTAGTTTTTCGCCGGGCGTCGCAATGCTATTTGAATAAACCTTTTGCCCGTTTGCGTTCTCGTCGGGGCCGGGCCGGGCCGGGGTGCGCTGCCCGCACTACCGCGCACGCGGGGGCGACACCGAGCGCGCACCCGAGGCGCCCCGAGCACACAGGCCACGGTGCAACCCGGGCGTTGTGCGCGCACCCCGGTGCGCCCGAGGTGCTGCGCGCGCACCCAGGTGAAATCGGTGTGCACCTCGGCCAGTGCGCGCTCGGTCGAGTCGCGCACGTTGGCCAAGGTGCACGGTGATGTTTCTTACTCTAAGGTTCCGCACCAGACGCCCGGGACAGGTGAGCGAAGCTGGGCGGGGCCGGGTGCGCGGCCGGGGCAGGTGCACGCAGCTGGAGAGAGCTTTGGAGCACACTTCGGAGCGCACCAATGATGCGCTCCATTCAAAAGTTTCCTGAAAAGGCAAAAAAAGTTGAGATTATAGAATTTCCCACTTGAGAGATTGTAAAAAAAAAAAATTTAAAATGAAGGAAACGCGGGTGCCAAGGTGTGCGCAGCCCAGCCAAGGTGTGCGCACCAAGGCGCCCACCCTGGCGAAGGTGCACGCAAGGTGCGCACCCGAGGCAAACCGGACAATTAACCCAACTTTCGACTTCGCGCGCACCTTGGAGCGCACTTCGGAGCGCTCCTTGGTGCGCACCAATCTTGGGCACCTCGGAGTGCACCATGGCGCCCACCAAGGTGCGCACCCGGGGCAAACCGAGCTCCGACTTCGTGCGCACCTTGGAGCGCACGAAAGGTGCGCACCATGGCGCCCACCAAGGTGCGCAGCCCAGCCAAGGCGTGCGCATCAAGGTGCGCACCCTGGCGAAGGTGCGCACCCGGGGCAAACCGAGCTCCGACTTCGTGCGCACCTTGGAGCGCACAAAAGGTGCGCAACCCAGCCAAGGTGTGCGCACCCCGGTCAAACCGAGCTCCGAATCGTGCGCACCAGAGGTGCACGCCATCGTGCGCACCTTGGAGCACACTTCGGAGCCCTCCTTGGTGCGCGCCGATGTTGCGCACCTCGGAGCGCACCCGGGGAAAACAATGCAATTAACCCGACTTTCGACTTCGTGGGCACCTCGGAGCGCTCTCGGGTTCGCACCTCGGAGCACACCGAGGTGCGCACCTTTGATGCGCTGCCTTCACCAATTTCCAGAAAAGGCAAGAAAACATTGAGAAGGTGTGCGCACCGAGGTGCCCACCCTGGCGAAGGTGCACGCGAGGTGCGCACCCGGGGCAAACCGGGCTCCGACTTCGTGCACGCCGCACCTTGGAGCACACTTCGGAGCGCTCCTTGGTGCGCACCAGGGCGCGCAACCCAGCCGAGGTGCCCACCCCGGCGAAGGTGCACGCGAGGTGCGCACCCGGGGCAAACCGGGCTCCAACTTCGTGCACGCCATGGTGCCCACCGCGGCGAAGGTGCACGCGAGGTGCGCACCCGGGGCAAACCGGGCTCCGACTTCGTGCACGCCGCACCTTGGAGCACACTTCGGAGCGCTCCTTGGTGCGCACCATGGTGCCCACCAGGGCGCGCAACCCCGCCGAAGGTGCACGCGAGGTGCGCACCCGGGGCAAACCGGGCTCTGACTTCGTGCACGCCGCACCTTGGAGCACACTTCGGAGCGCTCCTTGGTGCGCACCATGGTGCCCACCAGGGCGCGCAACCCCGCCGAAGGTGCACGCGAGGTGCGCACCCGGGGCAAACCGGGCTCCGACTTCGTGCACGCCATGGTGCGCACCGCGGCGAAGGTGCGCACCCGGGGCAAACCGGGCTCCGACTTCGTGCACGCCGCACCTTGGAGCACACTTCGGAGCGCTCCTTGGTGCGCACCAGGGCGCGCAACCCAGCCGAGGTGCCCACCCCGGCGAAGGTGCACGCGAGGTGCGTACCCGGGGCAAACCGGGCTCCGACTTCGTGCACGCCGCACCTTGGAGCACACTTCGGAGCGCTCCTTGGTGCGCACCATGGTGCCCACCAGGCCGCGCAACCCAGCCAAGGTGTGCGCACCAAGGTGCACGCGAGGTGCGCACCCGGGGCAAACCGGGGTCCGACTTCGTGCACGCCGCACCTTGGAGCACACATCGGGGCGCTCCCGGGTTCGCACCGGCGTTGCGCACCGTGGTGGGCACCTCGGAGCACACCAAGGTGGGCAGCGAGGTGCGCACCTTTGATGCGATGCCTTCACTAATTTCCATAAAAGGCAAAAAAAAAACGAGATTTTAAAATTTCCGTTTTGAAAGATAGTGAGAAAAAGGGAATGCTGGTGCCATCTTGAGCCCGCCCTGGTGCGCAGCCCAGCCAAGGTGTGCGCACCAAGGTGCCCACCCTGGCGAAGGTGCGCGCCCGGGCAATTAACCCAACTTCCAACTTCGCGCGCGCCAGGGTGGGAGCGCACCCAACAACCGGGCCTGGGAAGAGCCAATGCGAGAAACCCCACCAAACGCTCTGACAAAAAAAGAGGGGGCGCTCCAGTAACCCCGCTTCGGAGCGCACCCTGGGCAAACCCAGCCAAGGTGCCCACCCCGGCCAAGGTGCAGGCGAGGTGCGCACCCGGGGCAAACCGGGCTCCGACAACGTGCACGCCGCACCTTGGAGCACACTTCGTAGCGCTCCCGGGTGCGCACCTCAGAGCACACCAAGGTGGGCAGCGAGGTGCGCACCTTTGATGCGCTGCCTTCACTAATTTCCAGAAAAGGCAAAAAAAAAAGGAGATTTTAAAATTTCCGTTTTGAAAGATAGTGAAAAAAACGGAACGCGCGTGCCATCTTGAGCCCGCCCTGGTGCGCAGCCCAGGTAAGGTGCCCACCCTGGCAAAGGTGCGCACCCGGGCAATTAACCCTACTTCCGACTTCGTGCGCGCCAGGGTGGCAACCGGGCCTCGGAAGAGCCAATGCGAGAAACCCCACCAAACGCTCCGACAAAAAAAGAGGCGGCGCTCCAATAACCCCGCTTCGGAGCGCAGCCGGGGCAAACCCAGCCAAGGTGCCCACCCCGACGAAGGTGCACGCGAGGTGCGCACCCGGGGCAAACCGGGCTCCGACAACGTGCACGCAGCACCTTGGAGCACACTTCGAAGCACTCCCGGGTGCCCACCGGCGTTGCGCACCGTGGTGGGCAGCGAGGTGCGCACCTTTGATGCGCTGCCTTCACTAATTTCCAGAAAAAGGCAAAAAAAAATGAGATTTTAAAATTTCCGTTTTGAAAGATAGTGAAAAAAAAGGAACGCGGGTGCCATCTTGAGCCCGCCCTGGTGCGCAGCCCAGGCAAGGCATGCGCACCAAGGTGCCCACCCGAGGTGCACACCCGGGGCAAACCGGGCTCCGACTTCGTGCAGGCCGCACCTTGGAGCACACTTCGGAGCGCTCCTTGGTGCGCACCATGGTGCCCACCAGGGCGCGCAACCCAGCCAAGGTCTGCACACCAAGGTGCCCACCCCGGCGAAGGTGCACGCGAGGTGCGCACCCGGGGCAAACCGGGCTCCGACTTCGTGCACGCCATGGTGCCCACCGCGGCGAAGGTGCACGCGAGGTGCGCACCCGGGGCAAACCGGGCTCCGACTTCGTGCACGCCGCACCTTGGAGCACACTTCGGAGCGCTCCTTGGTGCGCACCATGGTGCCCACCAGGGCGCGCAACCCAGCCAAGGTGTGCGCACCAAGGTGCACGCGAGGTGCGCACCCGGGGCAAACCGGGGTCCGACTTCGTGCACGCCGCACCTTGGAGCACACATCGGAGCGCTCCCAGGTTCGCACCAGCGTTGCGCACCTTTGATGCGCTGCCTTCACTAATTTCCAGAAAAGGCAAAAAAAAACGAGATTTTAAAATTTCCGTTCTGAAAGATAGTGAAAAAAACGGAACGCGGGTGCCATCTTGAGCCCTTCCTGGTGCGCAGCCCAGGCAAGTTGTGCGCACCAAGGTGCCCACCCTGGCGGAGGTGCGCGCCCGGGGCAATCCGGGCTCCGACTTCGTGCACTGCATGGTGC
>NW_026728919.1:117500-132500 GCF_030272615.1 Cryptomeria japonica
AAGGGCCCAGCAGCCAGAATGCATGAAGCGACGGATGAAGCAGTGATGACAACCGGGCTGTGAGGAGAGGAGGGATGCAGCCAAGAAAGCAATCAGGGCTCGAGGCAAGGGATGCATCAAGGATAGCAATCATGTTGTGAGGCGAGATTCCAAAGGCTAAACGTGAGAGGCTGCAGGGTCGACTCAGAGAGGTCTATGCATGTGAGAGGCTGAAAGCAAGGTCGACTCGGAGCGGTCTATGCATCGGGCGCGCTTGGGGCGACTACCAGTGCCAACCCCTTATCCCGCGACGCGTCCGACAAAGAGAACGTTCCAAGGCGGCAGAGGAGGTTACCAGCCGAAGGATGCAGTAGCAATAACAGGTATAGTTCCGCGGCGGCCGAGAAGACTCACCGCATAGGAATCGGGATGCGAGGCGAGGGATGCGGCGGGAAGGCCCCGACGGCTAAACGGAAGAGGCTGCAGGGCCGCCTCGGAATGGTCCAAGCATCGGATGCGATTGGGACGACTACCAGTGCCAACCCCTTATCCCGCGATGCGTCCGATACACAGATAGTTCCAAGGCGGCCGAGGAGCCTCACCGCATATCAATCGGGGTGCGAGGCGAGGGATGGGGCGGGAAGGCCCCAACGGCTAGACGGAAGAGGCTTCAGGGCCACCTCGGAATGGTCCAAGCATCGGACGCGCTTGGGGCGACTGCCAGTGCCAACCCCTTATCCCGCGATGCGTCCGATACACAGATGGTTCCAAGGCGGCCGAGGAGCCTCACCGCATAGCAATCGGGGGTGCGAGGCGAGGGATGGGGCGGGAAGGCCCCAACGGCTAGACGGAAGAGGCTTCAGGGCCGCCTAGGAATGGTCCAAGCATCGGACACGCTTGGGGCGACTACCAGTGACAGCCCCCTATCCCGCGATGCGTCCGATACGAAGATGGTTCCAAGGCGGCCGAGGAGCCTCACCGCATAGCAATCGGGGTGCGAGGTGGGGGATGCGGCGAGATGGCCCCAACGGCTAGACGGAAGAGGCCACAGGGCCGCGTCGGAATAGTCCAAGCATCGGACGCGCTTGGGGCGACTACCAGTGACAACCCCTTATCCCGCGATGCGTCCGATACGAAGATAGTTCCAAGGCGGCCGAGGAGCCTCACCGCATAGCAATCGGGGTGCGAGGTGGGGGATGCGGCGAGATGGCCCCAACGGCTAGACGGAAGAGGCTGCAGGGCCGCCTCGGAATAGTCCAAGCATCGGACGCGCTTGGGGCCACTACCAGTGACAACCCCTTATCCCGCAATGCGTCCGATACGAAGATAGTTCCAAGGCGGCCGAAGAGCCTCACCGCATAGCAATCGGGGTGCGAGGTGGGGGATGCGGCGAGATGGCCCCAACGGCTAGACGGAAGAGGCCACAGGGCCGCCTCGGAATAGTCCAAGCATCGGACGCGCTTGGGGCGACTACCAGTGACAACCCCTTATCCCGCGATGCGTCCGATACGAAGATAGTTCCCAGGCGGCCGAGGAGCCTCACCGCATAGCAATCGGGGTGCGAGGCGAGGGATGCGGCGAGATGGCCCCAAAGGCTAGACGGAAGAGGCTGCAGGGCTGCCTCGGAATAGTCCAAGCATCGGACGCGCTTGGGGCGACTACCACTGCCAACCCCTTATCCCGCGATGCGTTCGATACACAGATAGTTCCGAGGCGGCCGAGGAGGTGGGGGATGCAGCGAGATGGCCCCAACGGCTAGACGGAAGAGGCTGCAGGGCCGCCTCGGAATAGTCCAAGCATCGGACGCGCTTGGGGCGACTACCAGTGACAACCCCTTATCCCGCGATGCGTCCGATACACAGATAGTTCCGAGGCGGCCAAGGAGCCTCACCGCATAGCAATCGTGGTGCGAGGTGGGGGATGCGGCGAGATGGCCCCAACGGCTAGACGGAAGAGGCTGCAGGGCCGCCTCGGAATGGTCCAAGCATCGGATGCGCTTGGGGCGACTACCACTGCCAACCCCTTATCCCGCGATGCGTCCGATACACAGATAGTTCCAAGGCGGCCGAGGAGCCTCACAGCATAGCAATCAGGGTGCGAGGCGAGGGATGCGGCGAGAAAGCCCCAACGGCTAGAGGGAAGAGGCTTCAGGTCCGCCTCGGAATGGTCCAAGCATCGGACGCGCTTGGGGCGACTACCAGTGACAACCCCTTATCCCGCGACGCGTCCGATACACAGATAGTTCCAAGGCGGCCGAGGAGCCTCACCGCATAGCAATCGGGGTGCGAGGCGAGGGATGCGGCGAGAAGGACCCAACGGCTACACGGAAGAGGCTTCGGGGCCGCCTCGGAATGGTCCAAGCATCGGACGCGCTTGGGGCGACTACCAGTGACAACCCCTTATCCCGCGACGCGTCCGATACACAGATAGTTCCAAGGCGGCCGAGGAGCCTCACCGCATAGCAATCGGGGTGCGAGGCGAGGGATGCGGCGAGAAGGACCCAACGGCTACACGGAAGAGGCTTCGGGGCCGCCTCGGAATGGTCCAAGCATCGGACGCGCTTGGGGCGACTACCAGTGACAACCCCTTATCCCGCGACGCGTCCGATACACAGATAGTTCCAAGGCGGCCGAGGAGCCTCACCGCATAGCAATCGGGGTGCGAGGCGAGGGATGCGGCGAGAAGGACCCAACGGCTAGACGGAAGAGGCTTCGGGTCCGCCTCGGAATGGTCCAAGCATCGGACGCGCTTGGGGCGACTACCAGTGACAACCCCTTATCCCGCGACGCGTCCGATACACAGATAGTTCCAAGGCGGCCGAGGAGCCTCATCGCATAGCAATCGGGGTGCGAGGCGAGGGATGCGGCGAGAAGGACCCAACGGCTAGACGGAAGAGGCTTCGGGTCCGCCTCGGAATGGTCCAAGCATCGGACGCGCTTGGGGCGACTACCAGTGACAACCCCTTATCCCGCGACGCGTCCGATACACAGATAGTTCCAAGGCGGCCGAGGAGCCTCACCGCATAGCAATCGGGGTGCGAGGCGAGGGATGCGGCGAGAAGGACCCAACGGCTAGACGGAAGAGGCTTCGGGTCCGCCTCGGAATGGTCCAAGCATCGGACGCGCTTGGGGCGACTACCAGTGACAACCCCTTATCCCGCGACGCGTCCGATACACAGATAGTTCCGAGGCGGCCGAGGAGCCTCACCGCATAGCAATCGGGGTGCGAGGCGAAGGATGCGGCGAGAAGGACCCAACGGCTAGACGGAAGAGGCTTCGGGTCCGCCTCGGAATGGTCTAAGCATCGGACGCGCTTGGGGCGACTACCAGTGACAACCCCTTATCCCGCGACGCGTCCGATACACAGATAGTTCCAAGGCGGCCGAGGAGCCTCACCGCATAGCAATCGGGGTGCGAGGCGAGGGATGCGGCGAGAAGGACCCAACGGCTAGACGGAAGAGGCTTCAGGGCCGCCTCGGAATGGTCCAAGCATCGAACGCGCTTGGGGCGACTACCAGTGACAACCCCTTATCCCGCGACGCGTCCGATACACAGATAGTTCCAAGGCGGCCGAGGAGCCTCACCGCATAGCAATCGGGGTGCGAGGCGAGGGATGCGGCGAGAAGGACCCAACGGCTAGACGGAAGAGGCTTCAGGGCCGCCTCGGAATGGTCCAAGCATCGGACGCGCTTGGGGCGACTACCAGTGACAACCCCTTATCCCGCGACGCGTCCGATACACAGATAGTTCCGAGGCGGCCGAGGAGCCTCACCGCATAGCAATCGGGGTGCGAGGCGAGGGATGCGGCGAGAAGGACCCAACGGCTAGACGGAAGAGGCTTCAGGGCCGCCTCGGAATGGTCCAAGCATCGGACGCGCTTGGGGCGACTACCAATGACAACCCCTTATCCCGCGACGCGTCCGATACACAGATAGTTCCGAGGCGGCCGAGGAGCCTCACCGCATAGCAATCGGGGTGCGAGGCGAGGGATGCGGCGAGAAGGACCCAACGGCTAGACGGAAGAGGCTTCAGGGCCGCCTCGGAATGGTCCAAGCATCGGACGCGCTTGGGGCGACTACCAGTGACAACCCCTTATCCCGCGACGCGTCCGATACACAGATAGTTCCGAGGCGGCCGAGGAGCCTCACCGCATAGCAATCGGGGTGCGAGGCGAGGGATGCGGCGAGAAGGACCCAACGGCTAGACGGAAGAGGCTTCAGGGCCGCCTCGGAATGGTCCAAGCATCGGACGCGCTTGGGGCGACTACCGTTGCCAACCCCTTATCCCGCGATGCGTCTGATACACAGATAGTTCCGAGGCGGCCGAGGAGCCTCACCGCATAGCAATCGGGTTGCGAGGCAGATTATTGGGAAGGGAACCCCCTGGGATGCGGCTCAAGCAGTGCCCAAAGGGACTGGAATGCGGAATCACATCGAGAGACCCAAATGCTATACGAGGGCTCAAATCGAATTATCGATTTGGCCACGACATGGACGCATCGGAACGACTACCTTTGCCGAACCACTCGCAATTGCATCCATACCGAAACCAATAGACATTTCCGTTAGAGCCCTCGCATAGCATTCGGGAATCTCGCATGCCCCTCTAAATCGACCAATGCTGGCGCTCAATGAAAATCCGAGCGCTACCACCGTTCGAGCGCCAGCATTGGTCGAGTTAGAGGGGCACGGGGGAGAATGCTCCAGTCAACACCTCCCCTATATAAGTTATTTGTCCGATTCTCGCACAACCGTAGTCTGCCTCGTCGAATCAAACAACGGTCCCAGATTCCGACTTCCGTTCCGTAGAGACCCAAAAGCTAGATGGAGGCTCGCAAGAAAGAGAGTCGGCGCATAGCAATCGGGTTTCTCGAACGTTTAGGGACCGAGCTCACTTGCGGATAGGGCAAAATCCGCCAAGCAACCCAAAAGCTAGACGGGGGCTCGAATCGAATCGCCTAGGCGGCCACAACAACGACGTGTTGGATCGACTACCAGTGCCAAACCATTCAGCAAGACTAGTCTGTGTCGAGGCCGGATAGAGATTCTCAGAGAGCGCCCGCATAGCATTTAGGAGACCTGCCGCGTCCCTCACACTCGACAAATGGTGGTGCACGTTTATAAATCCGAGCGATCCCAACCCTTTCAAGCACCAACATCGGTCGAGATAGAGGGGCACGGAGGGGGCTGCGTGAGACAACACAGTCCCCTATATAAGTTATTTGTCCGATTCTCACACATCCGAAGAATGGTCATCAAATCGGACAACAGCCCAAACTTCCGACTTCCGTCCCAGAAAGCCCAAGAGCTATCTAAAACGTTCATGGCCGGAACTCGATCGCGGCTATACCAGTCCGCCAAGCAACCCAAAAGCTAGACTGGAGCTCTAGTCGAATCACCTCTGTGGCCATTGCAAGGACGTGTTGGAGCGACTACCATTGCCGAACCATTCCGCAGGTCGAGTCCATACCAAGGCCGCATAGAGATTCACGATGAGCTCCTGCATAGCAATCAGGAGACTTGCCGTGTCCATCACAATCGATAAATCCTGGTGCAAGATTTTTGCATCCGAGCGCTCCAACCAGTCGAGCACCAGCATCAATCGACATAAACGGGCACGGGGGGAGGATGCTCGAGAACACTACCTCCCCTATATAAGTTATTTGTCCGATTCTCAAGCAGCCGAAGTCTGGTCATCGAATCGGGTCAAAGACCACAACTTCCGACTTTACCCACAATGCAAGTCATCGAATCGAACATCGGCCCCCGAGTCGGACTCCATGCGTATGTCAGGTCATCGGACCCAAATTCCGCCTTCCTGCGCATGGCGGGCCATCAATATCAACTCGGTCATCGGACCCAAACTCCGCCTTTTTGCGTATGGCACGCCTTCAAATCGGTCATCGGACCCAAATTCCGCCTTCCTGTGCATGGCGGGCCATCAACATCAACTCGGTCATCGGACCCAAATTCCGCCTTTCTGCGCATGGCACGCCATCAACTCGGTCATCGGACCCAAATTCCGCCTTCCTGCGCATGGCAGGTCATCGGACACAAATTCAGACCTCGCCAATATGCCTACGTATCGAATCGGTCATCGGACCCAACTTCCGACTTCATCCATACTGTAGGGTCTTTGAGGTTGGCGCGGTGCGCTCAACCCAGGGAGTCGACCCATCGAAGCATACACCTCCCCTATATAAGCTATTTGTCCGATTCCCACACCTGTGTAGTTTGCACCTCTGACCAGGACATCGACCCCAACTTCCGAACTCGACTGCAACGACGGCACCAGCGCCTTGGTGCGCACCTTGCGACGCACAGTCCCAACATTCGCCTTCCTGCACATGGCAGGTCATCGGACCCAAATTCCGACCTCGCGAGTATGCCTACATATCGAATCGGTCATCGGACCCAACTTCCGACTTCATCCATACCGTAGGGTCTTTGAGGTTGGCGCGGTGCGCTCAACCCGGGGAGTCGACCCAACGAAGCATACACCTCCCCTATATAAGCTATTTGTCCGATTCCCACACCTGTGTAGTTTGCACCTCCGATCAAGACATCGACCCCAACTTCCGAACTCGCCTCCAACGACCGAACCAGCGCCTTGGTGCGCACCTTGCAACGCACAGTGCCAACATTCGCCTTCCTGCACGTGGCAGGTCATCGGACCCAAATTCCGACCTCGCGAGTATGCCTACATATCGAATCGGTCATCGGACCCAACTTCCGACTTCATCCATACCGTAGGGTCTTTGAGGTTGGCGCGGTGCGCTCAACCCGGGGAGTCGACCCAACGAAGCATACACCTCCCCTATATAAGCTATTTGTCCGATTCCCACACCTGTGTAGCTTGCACCTCCGATCAGGACATCGACCCCAACTTCCGAACTCGACTAAAAAGACCGCACCAGCGCCTTGGTGTGCACCTTGCAACGCACAGTGTCAACATTCGCCTTCCTGCACATGGCAGGTCATCGGACCCAAATTCCGACCTCATGAGCATACCTACTAATCGAATTGGTCATCGGACCCAACTTCCGACTTCATCCATACCGTAGGGTCTTTGAGGTTGGCGCGGTGCGCTCAACCTGGGGAGTCGACCCATCGAAGCATACACCTCCCCTATATAAGCTATTTGTCCGATTCCGACACCTGTGTAGTTTGCACCTCCGCTCAGGACATCGACCCCAACTTCCGAACTCGCTTGCAACGACCGAACCAGCGCCTTGGTGCGCACCAAAAGTGCGCACTTTTGGAGGGCACTTTTGTGCGCTCCAAAGGTGCGCACTTTTGGAGGGCACTTTTCTGCGCTCCAAAGGTGCGCACTTTTGGATGGCACTTTTTGGAGGGCACTTTTCTGCGCTCCAAAGGTGCGCACTTTTGGAGGGCACTTTTTGGAGGGCACTTTTCTGCGCTCCAAAGGTGCGCACTTTTGGAGGGCACTTTTTGGAGGGCACTTTTCTGCGCTCCAAAGGTGCGCACTTTTGGAGGGCACTTTTTGGAGGGCACTTTTCTGCGCTCCAAAGGTGCGCACTTTTGGAGGGCACTTTTTGGAGGGCACTTTTCTGCGCTCCAAAGGTGCGCACTTTTGGAGGGCACTTTTCTGCGCTCCAAAGGTGCGCACTTTTGGAGGGCACTTTTTGGAGGGCACTTTTCTGCGCTCCAAAGGTGCGCACTTTTGGAGGGCACTTTTTGGAGGGCACTTTTCTGCGCTCCAAAGGTGCGCACTTTTGGAGGGCACTTTTTGGAGGGCACTTTTCTGCGCTCCAAAGGTGCGCACTTTTGGAGGGCACTTTTGTGCACTCCAAAGGTGCGCACTTTTGGAGGGCACTTTTCCTGTGCTCCAAAGGTGCACACCTAGGTGAGCACCTTCGACCACACCTTGTAGCACACCAAACTCTGACTTTCGACTTCATCCGCAATGCAGGGTCTTTGAGGTTGGCGCAATGCGCACAACCAGGGGAGTCGACCCATCAAACCCAACACCTCCCCTATATAAGCTATTTGTCTGATTCTCATACATGCGTAGCCTGCAGGAGCAATTAGGACATCGACCCCAACTTTCGGCTTCTAAACGAAAACAAGGTCTTTGAGGTTGGTGTAATGCGAACAACTAGGGGAGTCAACCCATCAAACCCAACACCTCCCCTATATAAGCTATTTGTCTGATTCTCATACATGTGTAGTCTACAGGAGCAATTAGGACATCGACCCCAACTTTTGACTTCTTAACGAAAACAAGGTCTTTGAGGTTGACGTAATGCGCACAACCAGGGGAGTCGACCCATCAAACCCAACACCTCCCCTATATAAGCTATTTGTCCGATTCTCATACATGTGTAGCCTGCAGGAGCCATTAGGACATTGACCCCAACTTTTGACTTCTTAACGAAAACAAGGTCTTTGAGGTTGGCGTAATGCGCACAACCAAGGGAGTTGACCCATCAAACCCAACACCTCCCCTATATAAGCTATTTGTCTGATTCTCATACATGTGTAGCCTGCAACAACGATTAGGACATCCACCCCAACTTCTGAATTCGTCTGCGTTGACCGCACCAAAGGTGCACGCCTTGGTGCTCACCAAAATCCGACTTCCGACTTCTTCTGCTATGCGGGGTCTTTGAGGTTGGCGCAGTGCGCACAACCAGGGGAGTCAACCCACCGAATGCAACACCTCCCCTATATAAGCTATTTGTCTGATTCTCATACATGCGTAGACTGCAGCAATGATTAGGACATCCACCCCAACTTTTGACTTCTTAAACAAGACAGGGTCTTTGAAGTTGGTGCAGTGCACACAACCAGGGGAGTCGACCCATCAAACGCAACACCTCCCCTATATAAAGCTATTTGTCCGATTCTCATACGTGTAGTCTGCAGCAGCGATTAGGACATCGACCCCAACTTCCGAATTCGTTTGCATTGACCGCACCAAAGGTGCACGCCTTGGTGTGCACCCTGGAGTGCACTTTGGTGCTCACCTCGGTGCACACTTTGGTGTGCACCTCGGTGTGCACCAAAGGTGCGCACCTTGGAGCGCACCAAAGGTGTACACTTTGGAGCGCACCACATAGGGTCTTTGAGAGGTTGGCGCAGTGCGCACACCAAGGTGGGTGTTGAGGTGCGTGCCGAGGTGGGTGGGTGCTAGGGTGCGCTCCATGGTGGGTGCCAGGGTGGGTGCGTGCTAGGGTGGATTCCAAAGAGGGTCATAGGGTGGGTGCCAAGGTGGGTTGGTGATATAGTGGGTTCAAAGGTGGGTACTAGGGTGGGTTCCAAGGTGGGTCACAAGTTGGGTGCCAGGATGCGTGGGTGTTAGGTTGGGTGCCAAGGTGGGCTCCTGCGTGGGTGGGTGCTAGGGTGGGTTTCAAGGTGGACGCGAGGGCGGGTGCCAAGGTGGGTAACAAGTTGGGTGTTAGGATGGGTGAGTGCTAGAGTGGGTGCCAAGGTGGGTGGGTGCTAAGGTGGATGCCAAGGTGGTTCACAGGGTGGGTGGGTTCTAGGGTGAGTTCCAAGGTGGGTCACAGGTTCAGTGCTAGGGTGGGTGTCAAGGCGGGTGTCGAGGTGCCTGGGTGCTAGGGTGTGGATGCCAATGTGGGTCATAGGGTGGGTACTAGGGTGGGCTGCAATGTGGGTGCCAAGGTGGGTAACATGCTCGGTGGGTTCTAAATTGGGTGCCAGGGTGGGTGTGCACCCACCTTGCCCGAGGTGGGTGCCAAGGTGCCAGTGTGGGTGGGTGCTAAGGTGGATGCCAAGGTGGGTGAGAAGGTGGGTGATAGGTTGAGTGGTAGGATGGGTGGGTGCCAAGATGGGTCACAGGGTGGGTGCAAGGGTGGGTAGGTGCTAGGGTTGGTGTCAGGGTGGGTGGGTGCTAGGTTGGGTTCCAAGGTGGGTGCGAGGGTGAGTGTCAAGGTGGGTCACAGGTTAGGTGCTAGGATGGGTGAGTGCTAGGGTGCAAAGGTGCCAGGGTGGGTGCTAGGATGGGTCGATGCTAGGGTGAGTGGCAAGGTGGGTCCACAAGTGTCAAGGTGGGTGCCGAGGTGGGTGCCAAGTCGGCGACTGCTATGGTGGATGCCAAGGTGGGTCACGGGGTGGGTGCCAAGTTGCTAGGTTGGGTTCCAAGGTGGGTGCCAACGTGGGTGCTAGGGTGCGTGGGTTAAAGGGTGTGTCACAACGTGGGTGCCAGGATGGGTGCGCACCCACACTGGCCAAGACGGGTGCGGGTGCAAGGTTGGGTTCCAAGCCCGGTCACAGGCTGGGTGCTAGGATGGGTGGGTGCCAAGGTGGGCACCAGGGTGGGTGCACCCACCCTGGCCAAGGTGGGTCACGGGGTGGGTCCTAGGGTGGGTAACGGGGTGGGTACTAAGGTGCGTGCCAAGGTGGGTCATAGGGTGGGTGCCAAGGTGGGCACCAGGGTGGGTGTGCACCAACCCTAGCCAGGGTAGGTCACGGGGTGGTTGTCGGGGTGGGCGTCAAGGAGCCAAGGTGGGTGGCAAGTAGCCAAGTTGCGTGCCAAGGTGGGTGTCGGGGTGGGTGCCAAGGATCCAAGGTGGGTGCCAAGGAACCAAGGTGGGTGTCTGGGTGGGTGCCGAGGTGGGAGCCAGGGTGGGTCCCAAGGTGAGTGCAAAGGTGGGTGCCAGGGTCAAGGTGAGTGCCAATGTGGGTTCCAAGGTGCCAGGGTCAGGGTGAGTGCCAATGTGGGTTCAAAGGTGCTAAGTTGGGTGCGAGGTTGGGTGCGAGGGTGGGTGGGTGCCAAGGTGTGCTAGGTGGAAGCCCGGGTGGGTCGGCATCCCATGGGTGTCGAGTTGGGTGCCTGATGGGTGCTTCTTGTCAAGTTTTAGTCGTCGGGACTCATTTCGAGCCTTAGAGGTCGTTTCTTGTCCGGTTGCCCTGTCTTCGACCTGGGAACCCAATTTTGGTCCTCGGGTCCCATTTTTTTTTGTCTCGCATCCCACTTTTGGCCTGTGGCCTTTTCGGGGTCGATTCTCGTTTTGGGCATCAGAGCATGTTTCTTCTCCTAAAACCCAATATTTGTTTATTAAGTCTCGGAACACATTTTTGTTCTCGTGGACCCATCATGGGTCTTGGAACGCATTTGTGGTCCTTGGGTCCCATTTTGCATCCCGAAACTTGTGTTTTGGTGCTTGATCCCTATTTTGGGTGCCCACCTTGCACCAAGTGCGCACCCGGGGCAAACCGAGCGCCTTGGTGCACCGGGGCAAGATCGAGCGTGCACCCGAGGCGCCCCGAACATGCACCAAGGTGCACTCGGCCCACATGTGAGCGCAGGTCGTTGCGCCCGAGGTGGTGTGTGGGCACCGCGTTGCAGACGGGACACTGCACGCACACGACGCCCCCTCCAGGTGCACGCACGTAGGCCGGGCCGGGTGCACACCCGACGCCCTAGCAAGGTGCGCGCACCCGGGCAGGGCTCACACTTGGCGAACGGGGCGCACTTCGCGAGGGAGGGTGTGCACCTCGACGGGGGTGGGTGGCCGGGGTGGATTCGCACGTGGGTCGCGGTTTGCTAAGTACACACTGCGACAAGCTCATAACGGGTGCGATCATACCAGCGTTAGTGCACCGGATCCCATCAGAACTCCGCAGTTAAGCGCGCTTGGGCCGGAGTAGTACTGGGATGGGTGACCTCCCGGGAAGTCCCGGTGTTGCACCCTTTTTTAGTTTTTCGCCGGGCGTCGCAATGCTATTTGAATAAACCTTTTGCCCGTTTGCGTTCTCGTCGGGGCCGGGCCGGGCCGGGGTGCGCTGCCCGCACTACCGCGCGCGCGGGGGCGACACCGAGCGCGCACCCGAGGCGCCCCGAGCACACAGGCCACGGTGCAACCCGGGCGTTGTGCGCGCACCCCGGTGCGCCCGAGGTGCTGCGCGCGCACCTAGGTGAAATCGGTGTGCACCTCGGCCAGTGCGCGCTCGGTCGAGTCGCGCACGTTGGCCAAGGTGCACGGTGATGTTTCTTACTCTAAGGTTCCGCACCAGACGCCCGGGACAGGTGAGCGAAGCTGGGCGGGGCCGGGTGCGCGGCCGGGGCAGGTGCACGCAGCTGGAGAGAGCTTTGGAGCACACTTCGGAGCGCACCAATGATGCGCTCCATTCAAAAGTTTCCTGAAAAGGCAAAAAAAGTTGAGATTATAGAATTTCCCACTTGAGAGATTGTAAAAAAAAAAAATTTAAAATGAAGGAAACGCGGGTGCCAAGGTGTGCGCAGCCCAGCCAAGGTGTGCGCACCAAGGCGCCCACCCTGGCGAAGGTGCACGCAAGGTGCGCACCCGAGGCAAACCGGACAATTAACCCAACTTTCGACTTCGCGCGCACCTTGGAGCGCACTTCGGAGCGCTCCTTGGTGCGCACCAATCTTGGGCACCTCGGAGTGCACCATGGCGCCCACCAAGGTGCGCACCCGGGGCAAACCGAGCTCCGACTTCGTGCGCACCTTGGAGCGCACGAAAGGTGCGCACCATGGCGCCCACCAAGGTGCGCAGCCCAGCCAAGGCGTGCGCATCAAGGTGCGCACCCTGGCGAAGGTGCGCACCCGGGGCAAACCGAGCTCCGACTTCGTGCGCACCTTGGAGCGCACAAAAGGTGCGCAACCCAGCCAAGGTGTGCGCACCCCGGTCAAACCGAGCTCCGAATCGTGCGCACCAGAGGTGCACGCCATCGTGCGCACCTTGGAGCACACTTCGGAGCCCTCCTTGGTGCGCGCCGATGTTGCGCACCTCGGAGCGCACCCGGGGAAAACAATGCAATTAACCCGACTTTCGACTTCGTGGGCACCTCGGAGCGCTCTCGGGTTCGCACCTCGGAGCACACCGAGGTGCGCACCTTTGATGCGCTGCCTTCACCAATTTCCAGAAAAGGCAAGAAAACATTGAGAAGGTGTGCGCACCGAGGTGCCCACCCTGGCGAAGGTGCACGCGAGGTGCGCACCCGGGGCAAACCGGGCTCCGACTTCGTGCACGCCGCACCTTGGAGCACACTTCGGAGCGCTCCTTGGTGCGCACCAGGGCGCGCAACCCAGCCGAGGTGCCCACCCCGGCGAAGGTGCACGCGAGGTGCGCACCCGGGGCAAACCGGGCTCCGACTTCGTGCACGCCATGGTGCCCACCGCGGCGAAGGTGCACGCGAGGTGCGCACCCGGGGCAAACCGGGCTCCGACTTCGTGCACGCCGCACCTTGGAGCACACTTCGGAGCGCTCCTTGGTGCGCACCATGGTGCCCACCAGGGCGCGCAACCCCGCCGAAGGTGCACGCGAGGTGCGCACCCGGGGCAAACCGGGCTCCGACTTCGTGCACGCCGCACCTTGGAGCACACTTCGGAGCGCTCCTTGGTGCGCACCATGGTGCCCACCAGGGCGCGCAACCCCGCCGAAGGTGCACGCGAGGTGCGCACCCGGGGCAAACCGGGCTCCGACTTCGTGCACGCCATGGTGCGCACCGCGGCGAAGGTGCGCACCCGGGGCAAACCGGGCTCCGACTTCGTGCACGCCGCACCTTGGAGCACACTTCGGAGCGCTCCTTGGTGCGCACCAGGGCGCGCAACCCAGCCGAGGTGCCCACCCCGGCGAAGGTGCACGCGAGGTGCGTACCCGGGGCAAACCGGGCTCCGACTTCGTGCACGCCGCACCTTGGAGCACACTTCGGAGCGCTCCTTGGTGCGCACCATGGTGCCCACCAGGCCGCGCAACCCAGCCAAGGTGTGCGCACCAAGGTGCACGCGAGGTGCGCACCCGGGGCAAACCGGGGTCCGACTTCGTGCACACCGCACCTTGGAGCACACATCGGGGCGCTCCCGGGTTCGCACCGGCGTTGCGCACCGTGGTGGGCACCTCGGAGCACACCAAGGTGGGCAGCGAGGTGCGCACCTTTGATGCGATGCCTTCACTAATTTCCATAAAAGGCAAAAAAAAAACGAGATTTTAAAATTTCCGTTTTGAAAGATAGTGAGAAAAAGGGAATGCTGGTGCCATCTTGAGCCCGCCCTGGTGCGCAGCCCAGCCAAGGTGT
This sequence comes from Cryptomeria japonica, assembly GCF_030272615.1. Classification (NCBI taxonomy): domain Eukaryota; kingdom Viridiplantae; phylum Streptophyta; class Pinopsida; order Cupressales; family Cupressaceae; genus Cryptomeria; species Cryptomeria japonica. The sequence goes on from NW_026728919.1 coordinate 131,506, forward strand.
GCGCACCAAGGTGCCCACCCTGGCGAAGGTGCGCGCCCGGGCAATTAACCCAACTTCCAACTTCGCGCGCGCCAGGGTGGGAGCGCACCCAACAACCGGGCCTGGGAAGAGCCAATGCGAGAAACCCCACCAAACGCTCTGACAAAAAAAGAGGGGGCGCTCCAGTAACCCCGCTTCGGAGCGCACCCTGGGCAAACCCAGCCAAGGTGCCCACCCCGGCCAAGGTGCAGGCGAGGTGCGCACCCGGGGCAAACCGGGCTCCGACAACGTGCACGCCGCACCTTGGAGCACACTTCGTAGCGCTCCCGGGTGCGCACCTCAGAGCACACCAAGGTGGGCAGCGAGGTGCGCACCTTTGATGCGCTGCCTTCACTAATTTCCAGAAAAGGCAAAAAAAAAAGGAGATTTTAAAATTTCCGTTTTGAAAGATAGTGAAAAAAACGGAACGCGCGTGCCATCTTGAGCCCGCCCTGGTGCGCAGCCCAGGTAAGGTGCCCACCCTGGCAAAGGTGCGCACCCGGGCAATTAACCCTACTTCCGACTTCGTGCGCGCCAGGGTGGCAACCGGGCCTCGGAAGAGCCAATGCGAGAAACCCCACCAAACGCTCCGACAAAAAAAGAGGCGGCGCTCCAATAACCCCGCTTCGGAGCGCAGCCGGGGCAAACCCAGCCAAGGTGCCCACCCCGACGAAGGTGCACGCGAGGTGCGCACCCGGGGCAAACCGGGCTCCGACAACGTGCACGCAGCACCTTGGAGCACACTTCGAAGCACTCCCGGGTGCCCACCGGCGTTGCGCACCGTGGTGGGCAGCGAGGTGCGCACCTTTGATGCGCTGCCTTCACTAATTTCCAGAAAAAGGCAAAAAAAAATGAGATTTTAAAATTTCCGTTTTGAAAGATAGTGAAAAAAAAGGAACGCGGGTGCCATCTTGAGCCCGCCCTGGTGCGCAGCCCAGGCAAGGCATGCGCACCAAGGTGCCCACCCGAGGTGCACA
>NW_026728919.1:142500-157500 GCF_030272615.1 Cryptomeria japonica
AAGGGAGTGAGAGCCCCAAACATAGCTGGGCGAGGCGCTCACTCCGCTCTTTAATATCTCGTTAATACCGCCAAGGAAATGGCACAAGCACACACACACAAGCATCCTCGGAAGAGGACAGTTCGAGTGACAGGTCAAATCCAAGAGTTCCGAAGACTACCTCCAGGAACAATCGGGAACAAGACCGATTACAAGTCGTCGAGTCTGTTACTGGGCGAACACGAGATGCGCACAGGAAATCGATCAGCCCTCACAATGGCCCAAGGCCAGAGATCGGACTGCTACGATTTACCCCAACAATCATCGTGCCACTCTTCGCAGAGAGGTGATAGACGCCAACGAGCCCGCGCATAGCAATCGAGGTGTAAAAAGGGCGTTGAAGGCAGGAAGCCTGGACGAAAGAGGCTACGAGGTCACCTCGAAGCGGTCTAAGAATCGGGCGCACTTGGGGCGACTACCAGTGCCAACCCCTTATCCCGCGGTGCGTCCGACACACAGAAATTTCCAAGGCGGCCAAGGAGCCTCCCCGCATAGCAATCGGGGTGTGAGGTTACGGATGCAGCATTGATAGCAATCGAGGTGTGAGGCGAAGGATGCAGAAGTGAGAGCCGAGGGATGTAGCAGAGATAGCAATCGGGGTGTGTGATGCAGAAGAGATAGCAATCGAGGTGTGCGGTGGGAAGGGCCCAGCAGCCAGAATGCATGAAGCGACGGATGAAGCAGTGATGACAACCGGGCTGTGAGGAGAGGAGGGATGCAGCCAAGAAAGCAATCAGGGCTCGAGGCAAGGGATGCATCAAGGATAGCAATCATGTTGTGAGGCGAGATTCCAAAGGCTAAACGTGAGAGGCTGCAGGGTCGACTCAGAGAGGTCTATGCATGTGAGAGGCTGAAAGCAAGGTCGACTCGGAGCGGTCTATGCATCGGGCGCGCTTGGGGCGACTACCAGTGCCAACCCCTTATCCCGCGACGCGTCCGACAAAGAGAACGTTCCAAGGCGGCAGAGGAGGTTACCAGCCGAAGGATGCAGTAGCAATAACAGGTATAGTTCCGCGGCGGCCGAGAAGACTCACCGCATAGGAATCGGGATGCGAGGCGAGGGATGCGGCGGGAAGGCCCCGACGGCTAAACGGAAGAGGCTGCAGGGCCGCCTCGGAATGGTCCAAGCATCGGATGCGATTGGGACAACTACCAGTGCCAACCCCTTATCCCGCGATGCGTCCGATACACAGATAGTTCCAAGGCGGCCGAGGAGCCTCACCGCATATCAATCGGGGTGCGAGGCGAGGGATGGGGCGGGAAGGCCCCAACGGCTAGACGGAAGAGGCTTCAGGGCCACCTCGGAATGGTCCAAGCATCGGACGCGCTTGGGGCGACTGCCAGTGCCAACCCCTTATCCCGCGATGCGTCCGATACACAGATGGTTCCAAGGCGGCCGAGGAGCCTCACCGCATAGCAATCGGGGGTGCGAGGCGAGGGATGGGGCGGGAAGGCCCCAACGGCTAGACGGAAGAGGCTTCAGGGCCGCCTAGGAATGGTCCAAGCATCGGACACGCTTGGGGCGACTACCAGTGACAGCCCCCTATCCCGCGATGCGTCCGATACGAAGATGGTTCCAAGGCGGCCGAGGAGCCTCACCGCATAGCAATCGGGGTGCGAGGTGGGGGATGCGGCGAGATGGCCCCAACGGCTAGACGGAAGAGGCCACAGGGCCGCGTCGGAATAGTCCAAGCATCGGACGCGCTTGGGGCGACTACCAGTGACAACCCCTTATCCCGCGATGCGTCCGATACGAAGATAGTTCCAAGGCGGCCGAGGAGCCTCACCGCATAGCAATCGGGGTGCGAGGTGGGGGATGCGGCGAGATGGCCCCAACGGCTAGACGGAAGAGGCTGCAGGGCCGCCTCGGAATAGTCCAAGCATCGGACGCGCTTGGGGCCACTACCAGTGACAACCCCTTATCCCGCAATGCGTCCGATACGAAGATAGTTCCAAGGCGGCCGAAGAGCCTCACCGCATAGCAATCGGGGTGCGAGGTGGGGGATGCGGCGAGATGGCCCCAACGGCTAGACGGAAGAGGCCACAGGGCCGCCTCGGAATAGTCCAAGCATCGGACGCGCTTGGGGCGACTACCAGTGACAACCCCTTATCCCGCGATGCGTCCGATACGAAGATAGTTCCCAGGCGGCCGAGGAGCCTCACCGCATAGCAATCGGGGTGCGAGGCGAGGGATGCGGCGAGATGGCCCCAAAGGCTAGACGGAAGAGGCTGCAGGGCTGCCTCGGAATAGTCCAAGCATCGGACGCGCTTGGGGCGACTACCACTGCCAACCCCTTATCCCGCGATGCGTTCGATACACAGATAGTTCCGAGGCGGCCGAGGAGGTGGGGGATGCAGCGAGATGGCCCCAACGGCTAGACGGAAGAGGCTGCAGGGCCGCCTCGGAATAGTCCAAGCATCGGACGCGCTTGGGGCGACTACCAGTGACAACCCCTTATCCCGCGATGCGTCCGATACACAGATAGTTCCGAGGCGGCCAAGGAGCCTCACCGCATAGCAATCGTGGTGCGAGGTGGGGGATGCGGCGAGATGGCCCCAACGGCTAGACGGAAGAGGCTGCAGGGCCGCCTCGGAATGGTCCAAGCATCGGATGCGCTTGGGGCGACTACCACTGCCAACCCCTTATCCCGCGATGCGTCCGATACACAGATAGTTCCAAGGCGGCCGAGGAGCCTCACAGCATAGCAATCAGGGTGCGAGGCGAGGGATGCGGCGAGAAAGCCCCAACGGCTAGAGGGAAGAGGCTTCAGGTCCGCCTCGGAATGGTCCAAGCATCGGACGCGCTTGGGGCGACTACCAGTGACAACCCCTTATCCCGCGACGCGTCCGATACACAGATAGTTCCAAGGCGGCCGAGGAGCCTCACCGCATAGCAATCGGGGTGCGAGGCGAGGGATGCGGCGAGAAGGACCCAACGGCTACACGGAAGAGGCTTCGGGGCCGCCTCGGAATGGTCCAAGCATCGGACGCGCTTGGGGCGACTACCAGTGACAACCCCTTATCCCGCGACGCGTCCGATACACAGATAGTTCCAAGGCGGCCGAGGAGCCTCACCGCATAGCAATCGGGGTGCGAGGCGAGGGATGCGGCGAGAAGGACCCAACGGCTACACGGAAGAGGCTTCGGGGCCGCCTCGGAATGGTCCAAGCATCGGACGCGCTTGGGGCGACTACCAGTGACAACCCCTTATCCCGCGACGCGTCCGATACACAGATAGTTCCAAGGCGGCCGAGGAGCCTCACCGCATAGCAATCGGGGTGCGAGGCGAGGGATGCGGCGAGAAGGACCCAACGGCTAGACGGAAGAGGCTTCGGGTCCGCCTCGGAATGGTCCAAGCATCGGACGCGCTTGGGGCGACTACCAGTGACAACCCCTTATCCCGCGACGCGTCCGATACACAGATAGTTCCAAGGCGGCCGAGGAGCCTCACCGCATAGCAATCGGGGTGCGAGGCGAGGGATGCGGCGAGAAGGACCCAACGGCTAGACGGAAGAGGCTTCGGGTCCGCCTCGGAATGGTCCAAGCATCGGACGCGCTTGGGGCGACTACCAGTGACAACCCCTTATCCCGCGACGCGTCCGATACACAGATAGTTCCAAGGCGGCCGAGGAGCCTCACCGCATAGCAATCGGGGTGCGAGGCGAGGGATGCGGCGAGAAGGACCCAACGGCTAGACGGAAGAGGCTTCGGGTCCGCCTCGGAATGGTCCAAGCATCGGACGCGCTTGGGGCGACTACCAGTGACAACCCCTTATCCCGCGACGCGTCCGATACACAGATAGTTCCGAGGCGGCCGAGGAGCCTCACCGCATAGCAATCGGGGTGCGAGGCGAAGGATGCGGCGAGAAGGACCCAACGGCTAGACGGAAGAGGCTTCGGGTCCGCCTCGGAATGGTCTAAGCATCGGACGCGCTTGGGGCGACTACCAGTGACAACCCCTTATCCCGCGACGCGTCCGATACACAGATAGTTCCAAGGCGGCCGAGGAGCCTCACCGCATAGCAATCGGGGTGCGAGGCGAGGGATGCGGCGAGAAGGACCCAACGGCTAGACGGAAGAGGCTTCAGGGCCGCCTCGGAATGGTCCAAGCATCGAACGCGCTTGGGGCGACTACCAGTGACAACCCCTTATCCCGCGACGCGTCCGATACACAGATAGTTCCGAGGCGGCCGAGGAGCCTCACCGCATAGCAATCGGGGTGCGAGGCGAGGGATGCGGCGAGAAGGACCCAACGGCTAGACGGAAGAGGCTTCAGGGCCGCCTCGGAATGGTCCAAGCATCGGACGCGCTTGGGGCGACTACCAGTGACAACCCCTTATCCCGCGACGCGTCCGATACACAGATAGTTCCGAGGCGGCCGAGGAGCCTCACCGCATAGCAATCGGGGTGCGAGGCGAGGGATGCGGCGAGAAGGACCCAACGGCTAGACGGAAGAGGCTTCAGGGCCGCCTCGGAATGGTCCAAGCATCGGACGCGCTTGGGGCGACTACCAATGACAACCCCTTATCCCGCGACGCGTCCGATACACAGATAGTTCCGAGGCGGCCGAGGAGCCTCACCGCATAGCAATCGGGGTGCGAGGCGAGGGATGCGGCGAGAAGGACCCAACGGCTAGACGGAAGAGGCTTCAGGGCCGCCTCGGAATGGTCCAAGCATCGGACGCGCTTGGGGCGACTACCAGTGACAACCCCTTATCCCGCGACGCGTCCGATACACAGATAGTTCCGAGGCGGCCGAGGAGCCTCACCGCATAGCAATCGGGGTGCGAGGCGAGGGATGCGGCGAGAAGGACCCAACGGCTAGACGGAAGAGGCTTCAGGGCCGCCTCGGAATGGTCCAAGCATCGGACGCGCTTGGGGCGACTACCGTTGCCAACCCCTTATCCCGCGATGCGTCTGATACACAGATAGTTCCGAGGCGGCCGAGGAGCCTCACCGCATAGCAATCGGGTTGCGAGGCAGATTATTGGGAAGGGAACCCCCTGGGATGAGGCTCAAGCAGTGCCCAAAGGGACTGGAATGCGGAATCACATCGAGAGACCCAAATGCTATACGAGGGCTCAAATCGAATTATCGATTTGGCCACGACATGGACGCATCGGAACGACTACCTTTGCCGAACCACTCGCAATTGCATCCATACCGAAACCAATAGACATTTCCGTTAGAGCCCTCGCATAGCATTCGGGAATCTCGCATGCCCCTCTAAATCGACCAATGCTGGCGCTCAATGAAAATCCGAGCGCTACCACCGTTCGAGCGCCAGCATTGGTCGAGTTAGAGGGGCACGGGGGAGAATGCTCCAGTCAACACCTCCCCTATATAAGTTATTTGTCCGATTCTCGCACAACCGTAGTCTGCCTCGTCGAATCAAACAACGGTCCCAGATTCCGACTTCCGTTCCGTAGAGACCCAAAAGCTAGATGGAGGCTCGCAAGAAAGAGAGTCGGCGCATAGCAATCGGGTTTCTCGAACGTTTAGGGACCGAGCTCACTTGCGGATAGGGCAAAATCCGCCAAGCAACCCAAAAGCTAGACGGGGGCTCGAATCGAATCGCCTAGGCGGCCACAACAACGACGTGTTGGATCGACTACCAGTGCCAAACCATTCAGCAAGACTAGTCTGTGTCGAGGCCGGATAGAGATTCTCAGAGAGCGCCCGCATAGCATTTAGGAGACCTGCCGCGTCCCTCACACTCGACAAATGGTGGTGCACGTTTATAAATCCGAGCGATCCCAACCCTTTCAAGCACCAACATCGGTCGAGATAGAGGGGCACGGAGGGGGCTGCGTGAGACAACACAGTCCCCTATATAAGTTATTTGTCCGATTCTCACACATCCGAAGAATGGTCATCAAATCGGACAACAGCCCAAACTTCCGACTTCCGTCCCAGAAAGCCCAAGAGCTATCTAAAACGTTCATGGCCGGAACTCGATCGCGGCTATACCAGTCCGCCAAGCAACCCAAAAGCTAGACTGGAGCTCTAGTCGAATCACCTCTGTGGCCATTGCAAGGACGTGTTGGAGCGACTACCATTGCCGAACCATTCCGCAGGTCGAGTCCATACCAAGGCCGCATAGAGATTCACGATGAGCTCCTGCATAGCAATCAGGAGACTTGCCGTGTCCATCACAATCGATAAATCCTGGTGCAAGATTTTTGCATCCGAGCGCTCCAACCAGTCGAGCACCAGCATCAATCGACATAAACGGGCACGGGGGGAGGATGCTCGAGAACACTACCTCCCCTATATAAGTTATTTGTCCGATTCTCAAGCAGCCGAAGTCTGGTCATCGAATCGGGTCAAAGACCACAACTTCCGACTTTACCCACAATGCAAGTCATCGAATCTAACATCGGCCCCCGAGTCGGACTCCATGCGTATGTCAGGTCATCGGACCCAAATTCCGCCTTCCTGCGCATGGCGGGCCATCAATATCAACTCGGTCATCGGACCCAAACTCCGCCTTTTTGCGTATGGCACGCCTTCAAATCGGTCATCGGACCCAAATTCCGCCTTCCTGTGCATGGCGGGCCATCAACATCAACTCGGTCATCGGACCCAAATTCCGCCTTTCTGCGCATGGCACGCCATCAACTCGGTCATCGGACCCAAATTCCGCCTTCCTGCGCATGGCAGGTCATCGGACACAAATTCAGACCTCGCCAATATGCCTACGTATCGAATCGGTCATCGGACCCAACTTCCGACTTCATCCATACTGTAGGGTCTTTGAGGTTGGCGCGGTGCGCTCAACCCAGGGAGTCGACCCATCGAAGCATACACCTCCCCTATATAAGCTATTTGTCCGATTCCCACACCTGTGTAGTTTGCACCTCTGACCAGGACATCGACCCCAACTTCCGAACTCGACTGCAACGACGGCACCAGCGCCTTGGTGCGCACCTTGCGACGCACAGTCCCAACATTCGCCTTCCTGCACATGGCAGGTCATCGGACCCAAATTCCGACCTCGCGAGTATGCCTACATATCGAATCGGTCATCGGACCCAACTTCCGACTTCATCCATACCGTAGGGTCTTTGAGGTTGGCGCGGTGCGCTCAACCCGGGGAGTCGACCCAACGAAGCATACACCTCCCCTATATAAGCTATTTGTCCGATTCCCACACCTGTGTAGTTTGCACCTCCGATCAAGACATCGACCCCAACTTCCGAACTCGCCTCCAACGACCGAACCAGCGCCTTGGTGCGCACCTTGCAACGCACAGTGCCAACATTCGCCTTCCTGCACGTGGCAGGTCATCGGACCCAAATTCCGACCTCGCGAGTATGCCTACATATCGAATCGGTCATCGGACCCAACTTCCGACTTCATCCATACCGTAGGGTCTTTGAGGTTGGCGCGGTGCGCTCAACCCGGGGAGTCGACCCAACGAAGCATACACCTCCCCTATATAAGCTATTTGTCCGATTCCCACACCTGTGTAGCTTGCACCTCCGATCAGGACATCGACCCCAACTTCCGAACTCGACTAAAAAGACCGCACCAGCGCCTTGGTGTGCACCTTGCAACGCACAGTGTCAACATTCGCCTTCCTGCACATGGCAGGTCATCGGACCCAAATTCCGACCTCATGAGCATACCTACTAATCGAATTGGTCATCGGACCCAACTTCCGACTTCATCCATACCGTAGGGTCTTTGAGGTTGGCGCGGTGCGCTCAACCTGGGGAGTCGACCCATCGAAGCATACACCTCCCCTATATAAGCTATTTGTCCGATTCCGACACCTGTGTAGTTTGCACCTCCGCTCAGGACATCGACCCCAACTTCCGAACTCGCCTGCAACGACCGAACCAGCGCCTTGGTGCGCACCAAAAGTGCGCACTTTTGGAGGGCACTTTTGTGCGCTCCAAAGGTGCGCACTTTTGGAGGGCACTTTTCTGCGCTCCAAAGGTGCGCACTTTTGGAGGGCACTTTTTGGAGGGCACTTTTCTGCGCTCCAAAGGTGCGCACTTTTGGAGGGCACTTTTTGGAGGGCACTTTTCTGCGCTCCAAAGGTGCGCACTTTTGGAGGGCACTTTTTGGAGGGCACTTTTCTGCGCTCCAAAGGTGCGCACTTTTGGAGGGCACTTTTTGGAGGGCACTTTTCTGCGCTCCAAAGGTGCGCACTTTTGGAGGGCACTTTTCTGCGCTCCAAAGGTGCGCACTTTTGGAGGGCACTTTTTGGAGGGCACTTTTCTGCGCTCCAAAGGTGCGCACTTTTGGAGGGCACTTTTTGGAGGGCACTTTTCTGCGCTCCAAAGGTGCGCACTTTTGGAGGGCACTTTTTGGAGGGCACTTTTCTGCGCTCCAAAGGTGCGCACTTTTGGAGGGCACTTTTGTGCACTCCAAAGGTGCGCACTTTTGGAGGGCACTTTTCCTGTGCTCCAAAGGTGCACACCTAGGTGAGCACCTTCGACCACACCTTGTAGCACACCAAACTCTGACTTTCGACTTCATCCGCAATGCAGGGTCTTTGAGGTTGGCGCAATGCGCACAACCAGGGGAGTCGACCCATCAAACCCAACACCTCCCCTATATAAGCTATTTGTCTGATTCTCATACATGCGTAGCCTGCAGGAGCAATTAGGACATCGACCCCAACTTTCGGCTTCTAAACGAAAACAAGGTCTTTGAGGTTGGTGTAATGCGAACAACTAGGGGAGTCAACCCATCAAACCCAACACCTCCCCTATATAAGCTATTTGTCTGATTCTCATACATGTGTAGTCTACAGGAGCAATTAGGACATCGACCCCAACTTTTGACTTCTTAACGAAAACAAGGTCTTTGAGGTTGACGTAATGCGCACAACCAGGGGAGTCGACCCATCAAACCCAACACCTCCCCTATATAAGCTATTTGTCCGATTCTCATACATGTGTAGCCTGCAGGAGCCATTAGGACATTGACCCCAACTTTTGACTTCTTAACGAAAACAAGGTCTTTGAGGTTGGCGTAATGCGCACAACCAAGGGAGTTGACCCATCAAACCCAACACCTCCCCTATATAAGCTATTTGTCTGATTCTCATACATGTGTAGCCTGCAACAACGATTAGGACATCCACCCCAACTTCTGAATTCGTCTGCGTTGACCGCACCAAAGGTGCACGCCTTGGTGCTCACCAAAATCCGACTTCCGACTTCTTCTGCTATGCGGGGTCTTTGAGGTTGGCGCAGTGCGCACAACCAGGGGAGTCAACCCACCGAATGCAACACCTCCCCTATATAAGCTATTTGTCTGATTCTCATACATGCGTAGACTGCAGCAATGATTAGGACATCCACCCCAACTTTTGACTTCTTAAACAAGACAGGGTCTTTGAAGTTGGTGCAGTGCACACAACCAGGGGAGTCGACCCATCAAACGCAACACCTCCCCTATATAAAGCTATTTGTCCGATTCTCATACGTGTAGTCTGCAGCAGCGATTAGGACATCGACCCCAACTTCCGAATTCGTTTGCATTGACCGCACCAAAGGTGCACGCCTTGGTGTGCACCCTGGAGTGCACTTTGGTGCTCACCTCGGTGCACACTTTGGTGTGCACCTCGGTGTGCACCAAAGGTGCGCACCTTGGAGCGCACCAAAGGTGTACACTTTGGAGCGCACCACATAGGGTCTTTGAGAGGTTGGCGCAGTGCGCACACCAAGGTGGGTGTTGAGGTGCGTGCCGAGGTGGGTGGGTGCTAGGGTGCGCTCCATGGTGGGTGCCAGGGTGGGTGCGTGCTAGGGTGGATTCCAAAGAGGGTCATAGGGTGGGTGCCAAGGTGGGTTGGTGATATAGTGGGTTCAAAGGTGGGTACTAGGGTGGGTTCCAAGGTGGGTCACAAGTTGGGTGCCAGGATGCGTGGGTGTTAGGTTGGGTGCCAAGGTGGGCTCCTGCGTGGGTGGGTGCTAGGGTGGGTTTCAAGGTGGACGCGAGGGCGGGTGCCAAGGTGGGTAACAAGTTGGGTGTTAGGATGGGTGAGTGCTAGAGTGGGTGCCAAGGTGGGTGGGTGCTAAGGTGGATGCCAAGGTGGTTCACAGGGTGGGTGGGTTCTAGGGTGAGTTCCAAGGTGGGTCACAGGTTCAGTGCTAGGGTGGGTGTCAAGGCGGGTGTCGAGGTGCCTGGGTGCTAGGGTGTGGATGCCAATGTGGGTCATAGGGTGGGTACTAGGGTGGGCTGCAATGTGGGTGCCAAGGTGGGTAACATGCTCGGTGGGTTCTAAATTGGGTGCCAGGGTGGGTGTGCACCCACCTTGCCCGAGGTGGGTGCCAAGGTGCCAGTGTGGGTGGGTGCTAAGGTGGATGCCAAGGTGGGTGAGAAGGTGGGTGATAGGTTGAGTGGTAGGATGGGTGGGTGCCAAGATGGGTCACAGGGTGGGTGCAAGGGTGGGTAGGTGCTAGGGTTGGTGTCAGGGTGGGTGGGTGCTAGGTTGGGTTCCAAGGTGGGTGCGAGGGTGAGTGTCAAGGTGGGTCACAGGTTAGGTGCTAGGATGGGTGAGTGCTAGGGTGCAAAGGTGCCAGGGTGGGTGCTAGGATGGGTCGATGCTAGGGTGAGTGGCAAGGTGGGTCCACAAGTGTCAAGGTGGGTGCCGAGGTGGGTGCCAAGTCGGCGACTGCTATGGTGGATGCCAAGGTGGGTCACGGGGTGGGTGCCAAGTTGCTAGGTTGGGTTCCAAGGTGGGTGCCAACGTGGGTGCTAGGGTGCGTGGGTTAAAGGGTGTGTCACAACGTGGGTGCCAGGATGGGTGCGCACCCACACTGGCCAAGACGGGTGCGGGTGCAAGGTTGGGTTCCAAGCCCGGTCACAGGCTGGGTGCTAGGATGGGTGGGTGCCAAGGTGGGCACCAGGGTGGGTGCACCCACCCTGGCCAAGGTGGGTCACGGGGTGGGTCCTAGGGTGGGTAACGGGGTGGGTACTAAGGTGCGTGCCAAGGTGGGTCATAGGGTGGGTGCCAAGGTGGGCACCAGGGTGGGTGTGCACCAACCCTAGCCAGGGTAGGTCACGGGGTGGTTGTCGGGGTGGGCGTCAAGGAGCCAAGGTGGGTGGCAAGTAGCCAAGTTGCGTGCCAAGGTGGGTGTCGGGGTGGGTGCCAAGGATCCAAGGTGGGTGCCAAGGAACCAAGGTGGGTGTCTGGGTGGGTGCCGAGGTGGGAGCCAGGGTGGGTCCCAAGGTGAGTGCAAAGGTGGGTGCCAGGGTCAAGGTGAGTGCCAATGTGGGTTCCAAGGTGCCAGGGTCAGGGTGAGTGCCAATGTGGGTTCAAAGGTGCTAAGTTGGGTGCGAGGTTGGGTGCGAGGGTGGGTGGGTGCCAAGGTGTGCTAGGTGGAAGCCCGGGTGGGTCGGCATCCCATGGGTGTCGAGTTGGGTGCCTGATGGGTGCTTCTTGTCAAGTTTTAGTCGTCGGGACTCATTTCGAGCCTTAGAGGTCGTTTCTTGTCCGGTTGCCCTGTCTTCGACCTGGGAACCCAATTTTGGTCCTCGGGTCCCATTTTTTTTTGTCTCGCATCCCACTTTTGGCCTGTGGCCTTTTCGGGGTCGATTCTCGTTTTGGGCATCAGAGCATGTTTCTTCTCCTAAAACCCAATATTTGTTTATTAAGTCTCGGAACACATTTTTGTTCTCGTGGACCCATCATGGGTCTTGGAACGCATTTGTGGTCCTTGGGTCCCATTTTGCATCCCGAAACTTGTGTTTTGGTGCTTGATCCCTATTTTGGGTGCCCACCTTGCACCAAGTGCGCACCCGGGGCAAACCGAGCGCCTTGGTGCACCGGGGCAAGATCGAGCGTGCACCCGAGGCGCCCCGAACATGCACCAAGGTGCACTCGGCCCACATGTGAGCGCAGGTCGTTGCGCCCGAGGTGGTGTGTGGGCACCGCGTTGCAGACGGGACACTGCACGCACACGACGCCCCCTCCAGGTGCACGCACGTAGGCCGGGCCGGGTGCACACCCGACGCCCTAGCAAGGTGCGCGCACCCGGGCAGGGCTCACACTTGGCGAACGGGGCGCACTTCGCGAGGGAGGGTGTGCACCTCGACGGGGGTGGGTGGCCGGGGTGGATTCGCACGTGGGTCGCGGTTTGCTAAGTACACACTGCGACAAGCTCATAACGGGTGCGATCATACCAGCGTTAGTGCACCGGATCCCATCAGAACTCCGCAGTTAAGCGCGCTTGGGCCGGAGTAGTACTGGGATGGGTGACCTCCCGGGAAGTCCCGGTGTTGCACCCTTTTTTAGTTTTTCGCCGGGCGTCGCAATGCTATTTGAATAAACCTTTTGCCCGTTTGCGTTCTCGTCGGGGCCGGGCCGGGCCGGGGTGCGCTGCCCGCACTACCGCGCGCGCGGGGGCGACACCGAGCGCGCACCCGAGGCGCCCCGAGCACACAGGCCACGGTGCAACCCGGGCGTTGTGCGCGCACCCCGGTGCGCCCGAGGTGCTGCGCGCGCACCCAGGTGAAATCGGTGTGCACCTCGGCCAGTGCGCGCTCGGTCGAGTCGCGCACGTTGGCCAAGGTGCACGGTGATGTTTCTTACTCTAAGGTTCCGCACCAGACGCCCGGGACAGGTGAGCGAAGCTGGGCGGGGCCGGGTGCGCGGCCGGGGCAGGTGCACGCAGCTGGAGAGAGCTTTGGAGCACACTTCGGAGCGCACCAATGATGCGCTCCATTCAAAAGTTTCCTGAAAAGGCAAAAAAAGTTGAGATTATAGAATTTCCCACTTGAGAGATTGTAAAAAAAAAAAATTTAAAATGAAGGAAACGCGGGTGCCAAGGTGTGCGCAGCCCAGCCAAGGTGTGCGCACCAAGGCGCCCACCCTGGCGAAGGTGCACGCAAGGTGCGCACCCGAGGCAAACCGGACAATTAACCCAACTTTCGACTTCGCGCGCACCTTGGAGCGCACTTCGGAGCGCTCCTTGGTGCGCACCAATCTTGGGCACCTCGGAGTGCACCATGGCGCCCACCAAGGTGCGCACCCGGGGCAAACCGAGCTCCGACTTCGTGCGCACCTTGGAGCGCACGAAAGGTGCGCACCATGGCGCCCACCAAGGTGCGCAGCCCAGCCAAGGCGTGCGCATCAAGGTGCGCACCCTGGCGAAGGTGCGCACCCGGGGCAAACCGAGCTCCGACTTCGTGCGCACCTTGGAGCGCACAAAAGGTGCGCAACCCAGCCAAGGTGTGCGCACCCCGGTCAAACCGAGCTCCGAATCGTGCGCACCAGAGGTGCACGCCATCGTGCGCACCTTGGAGCACACTTCGGAGCCCTCCTTGGTGCGCGCCGATGTTGCGCACCTCGGAGCGCACCCGGGGAAAACAATGCAATTAACCCGACTTTCGACTTCGTGGGCACCTCGGAGCGCTCTCGGGTTCGCACCTCGGAGCACACCGAGGTGCGCACCTTTGATGCGCTGCCTTCACCAATTTCCAGAAAAGGCAAGAAAACATTGAGAAGGTGTGCGCACCGAGGTGCCCACCCTGGCGAAGGTGCACGCGAGGTGCGCACCCGGGGCAAACCGGGCTCCGACTTCGTGCACGCCGCACCTTGGAGCACACTTCGGAGCGCTCCTTGGTGCGCACCAGGGCGCGCAACCCAGCCGAGGTGCCCACCCCGGCGAAGGTGCACGCGAGGTGCGCACCCGGGGCAAACCGGGCTCCGACTTCGTGCACGCCATGGTGCCCACCGCGGCGAAGGTGCACGCGAGGTGCGCACCCGGGGCAAACCGGGCTCCGACTTCGTGCACGCCGCACCTTGGAGCACACTTCGGAGCGCTCCTTGGTGCGCACCATGGTGCCCACCAGGGCGCGCAACCCCGCCGAAGGTGCACGCGAGGTGCGCACCCGGGGCAAACCGGGCTCCGACTTCGTGCACGCCGCACCTTGGAGCACACTTCGGAGCGCTCCTTGGTGCGCACCATGGTGCCCACCAGGGCGCGCAACCCCGCCGAAGGTGCACGCGAGGTGCGCACCCGGGGCAAACCGGGCTCCGACTTCGTGCACGCCATGGTGCGCACCGCGGCGAAGGTGCGCACCCGGGGCAAACCGGGCTCCGACTTCGTGCACGCCGCACCTTGGAGCACACTTCGGAGCGCTCCTTGGTGCGCACCAGGGCGCGCAACCCAGCCGAGGTGCCCACCCCGGCGAAGGTGCACGCGAGGTGCGTACCCGGGGCAAACCGGGCTCCGACTTCGTGCACGCCGCACCTTGGAGCACACTTCGGAGCGCTCCTTGGTGCGCACCATGGTGCCCACCAGGCCGCGCAACCCAGCCAAGGTGTGCGCACCAAGGTGCACGCGAGGTGCGCACCCGGGGCAAACCGGGGTCCGACTTCGTGCACGCCGCACCTTGGAGCACACATCGGGGCGCTCCCGGGTTCGCACCGGCGTTGCGCACCGTGGTGGGCACCTCGGAGCACACCAAGGTGGGCAGCGAGGTGCGCACCTTTGATGCGATGCCTTCACTAATTTCCATAAAAGGCAAAAAAAAAACGAGATTTTAAAATTTCCGTTTTGAAAGATAGTGAGAAAAAGGGAATGCTGGTGCCATCTTGAGCCCGCCCTGGTGCGCAGCCCAGCCAAGGTGTGCGCACCAAGGTGCCCACCCTGGCGAAGGTGCGCGCCCGGGCAATTAACCCAACTTCCAACTTCGCGCGCGCCAGGGTGGGAGCGCACCCAACAACCGGGCCTGGGAAGAGCCAATGCGAGAAACCCCACCAAACGCTCTGACAAAAAAAGAGGGGGCGCTCCAGTAACCCCGCTTCGGAGCGCACCCTGGGCAAACCCAGCCAAGGTGCCCACCCCGGCCAAGGTGCAGGCGAGGTGCGCACCCGGGGCAAACCGGGCTCCGACAACGTGCACGCCGCACCTTGGAGCACACTTCGTAGCGCTCCCGGGTGCGCACCTCAGAGCACACCAAGGTGGGCAGCGAGGTGCGCACCTTTGATGCGCTGC
>NW_026728919.1:167500-182500 GCF_030272615.1 Cryptomeria japonica
CGTTAGAGAATGCACCGTGCACGCGACCGAGTAAGGCCACTCAGAGACATCCATTTCCCAGGTATATGCCCCCTACGCACTTTTGGTGGCGCAACTCGCACGAACAGTCCCACCTCGACCCCGTAAACAAGCTTTTTTGCCTCGAAGAGTTCGTCGGAGACGAAGAAGCAACCTTCAGTGCAAACGTAGCACTCTTTTGTGCAACCGCCCAAACAACGCCCCCTCTACCCTCTGTCGAAACACTCGGCATTGCTGCTCCCTAAGGTGAGCTTCTCCTCATAGGCAATTCCGCTCTTATCCGGTCACGTTTGTGTGCCCGAATTTCGCAAGGCAACCTCCATGGGACATGGAAAAGACTCGAGAAGAGAGCTCGCTCACGGGAGAGAGAAGCCAAGGAGACCACGAGAGTGCTGAGAGTGGGACAGCGCTGAATAGGCGGGAGAAGCCTGCGCGTATAAACGGAGATATATATCCAATTGCAACGAAGGAACGTGCCAAAGATCGAGAACAATGGCAGAAATGCTAGTAACGTGCACTTCGGGACCAACGCATCACCGGAAGACAACCGCCAAACATCGAAAGAGTCGCGATGCTCCGCAACCTACGTGCAAAGCGGTCGCACACCGGGTAAGGGAGTGAGAGCCCCAAACATAGCTGGGCGAGGCGCTCACTCCGCTCTTTAATATCTCGTTAATACCGCCAAGGAAATGGCACAAGCACACACACACAAGCATCCTCGGAAGAGGACAGTTCGAGTGACAGGTCAAATCCAAGAGTTCCGAAGACTACCTCCAGGAACAATCGGGAACAAGACCGATTACAAGTCGTCGAGTCTGTTACTGGGCGAACACGAGATGCGCACAGGAAATCGATCAGCCCTCACAATGGCCCAAGGCCAGAGATCGGACTGCTACGATTTACCCCAACAATCATCGTGCCACTCTTCGCAGAGAGGTGATAGACGCCAACGAGCCCGCGCATAGCAATCGAGGTGTAAAAAGGGCGTTGAAGGCAGGAAGCCTGGACGAAAGAGGCTACGAGGTCACCTCGAAGCGGTCTAAGAATCGGGCGCACTTGGGGCGACTACCAGTGCCAACCCCTTATCCCGCGGTGCGTCCGACACACAGAAATTTCCAAGGCGGCCAAGGAGCCTCCCCGCATAGCAATCGGGGTGTGAGGTTACGGATGCAGCATTGATAGCAATCGAGGTGTGAGGCGAAGGATGCAGAAGTGAGAGCCGAGGGATGTAGCAGAGATAGCAATCGGGGTGTGTGATGCAGAAGAGATAGCAATCGAGGTGTGC
The DNA here is from genome assembly GCF_030272615.1 of Cryptomeria japonica. Lineage (NCBI taxonomy): Eukaryota > Viridiplantae > Streptophyta > Pinopsida > Cupressales > Cupressaceae > Cryptomeria > Cryptomeria japonica. The sequence continues at coordinate 168,804 of NW_026728919.1, forward strand.
GGTGGGAAGGGCCCAGCAGCCAGAATGCATGAAGCGACGGATGAAGCAGTGATGACAACCGGGCTGTGAGGAGAGGAGGGATGCAGCCAAGAAAGCAATCAGGGCTCGAGGCAAGGGATGCATCAAGGATAGCAATCATGTTGTGAGGCGAGATTCCAAAGGCTAAACGTGAGAGGCTGCAGGGTCGACTCAGAGAGGTCTATGCATGTGAGAGGCTGAAAGCAAGGTCGACTCGGAGCGGTCTATGCATCGGGCGCGCTTGGGGCGACTACCAGTGCCAACCCCTTATCCCGCGACGCGTCCGACAAAGAGAACGTTCCAAGGCGGCAGAGGAGGTTACCAGCCGAAGGATGCAGTAGCAATAACAGGTATAGTTCCGCGGCGGCCGAGAAGACTCACCGCATAGGAATCGGGATGCGAGGCGAGGGATGCGGCGGGAAGGCCCCGACGGCTAAACGGAAGAGGCTGCAGGGCCGCCTCGGAATGGTCCAAGCATCGGATGCGATTGGGACGACTACCAGTGCCAACCCCTTATCCCGCGATGCGTCCGATACACAGATAGTTCCAAGGCGGCCGAGGAGCCTCACCGCATATCAATCGGGGTGCGAGGCGAGGGATGGGGCGGGAAGGCCCCAACGGCTAGACGGAAGAGGCTTCAGGGCCACCTCGGAATGGTCCAAGCATCGGACGCGCTTGGGGCGACTGCCAGTGCCAACCCCTTATCCCGCGATGCGTCCGATACACAGATGGTTCCAAGGCGGCCGAGGAGCCTCACCGCATAGCAATCGGGGGTGCGAGGCGAGGGATGGGGCGGGAAGGCCCCAACGGCTAGACGGAAGAGGCTTCAGGGCCGCCTAGGAATGGTCCAAGCATCGGACACGCTTGGGGCGACTACCAGTGACAGCCCCCTATCCCGCGATGCGTCCGATACGAAGATGGTTCCAAGGCGGCCGAGGAGCCTCACCGCATAGCAATCGGGGTGCGAGGTGGGGGATGCGGCGAGATGGCCCCAACGGCTAGACGGAAGAGGCCACAGGGCCGCGTCGGAATAGTCCAAGCATCGGACGCGCTTGGGGCGACTACCAGTGACAACCCCTTATCCCGCGATGCGTCCGATACGAAGATAGTTCCAAGGCGGCCGAGGAGCCTCACCGCATAGCAATCGGGGTGCGAGGTGGGGGATGCGCGAAGATGGCCCCAACGGCTAGACGGAAGAGGCTGCAGGGCCGCCTCGGAATAGTCCAAGCATCGGACGCGCTTGGGGCCACTACCAGTGACAACCCCTTATCCCGCGATGCGTCCGATACGAAGATAGTTCCAAGGCGGCCGAAGAGCCTCACCGCATAGCAATCGGGGTGCGAGGTGGGGGATGCGGCGAGATGGCCCCAACGGCTAGACGGAAGAGGCCACAGGGCCGCCTCGGAATAGTCCAAGCATCGGACGCGCTTGGGGCGACTACCAGTGACAACCCCTTATCCCGCGATGCGTCCGATACGAAGATAGTTCCCAGGCGGCCGAGGAGCCTCACCGCATAGCAATCGGGGTGCGAGGCGAGGGATGCGGCGAGATGGCCCCAAAGGCTAGACGGAAGAGGCTGCAGGGCTGCCTCGGAATAGTCCAAGCATCGGACGCGCTTGGGGCGACTACCACTGCCAACCCCTTATCCCGCGATGCGTCCGATACACAGATAGTTCCGAGGCGGCCGAGGAGGTGGGGGATGCAGCGAGATGGCCCCAACGGCTAGACGGAAGAGGCTGCAGGGCCGCCTCGGAATAGTCCAAGCATCGGACGCGCTTGGGGCGACTACCAGTGACAACCCCTTATCCCGCGATGCGTCCGATACACAGATAGTTCCGAGGCGGCCAAGGAGCCTCACCGCATAGCAATCGTGGTGCGAGGTGGGGGATGCGGCGAGATGGCCCCAACGGCTAGACGGAAGAGGCTGCAGGGCCGCCTCGGAATGGTCCAAGCATCGGATGCGCTTGGGGCGACTACCACTGCCAACCCCTTATCCCGCGATGCGTCCGATACACAGATAGTTCCAAGGCGGCCGAGGAGCCTCACAGCATAGCAATCGGGGTGCGAGGCGAGGGATGCGGCGAGAAAGCCCCAACGGCTAGAGGGAAGAGGCTTCAGGTCCGCCTCGGAATGGTCCAAGCATCGGACGCGCTTGGGGCGACTACCAGTGACAACCCCTTATCCCGCGACGCGTCCGATACACAGATAGTTCCAAGGCGGCCGAGGAGCCTCACCGCATAGCAATCGGGGTGCGAGGCGAGGGATGCGGCGAGAAGGACCCAACGGCTACACGGAAGAGGCTTCGGGGCCGCCTCGGAATGGTCCAAGCATCGGACGCGCTTGGGGCGACTACCAGTGACAACCCCTTATCCCGCGACGCGTCCGATACACAGATAGTTCCAAGGCGGCCGAGGAGCCTCACCGCATAGCAATCGGGGTGCGAGGCGAGGGATGCGGCGAGAAGGACCCAACGGCTACACGGAAGAGGCTTCGGGGCCGCCTCGGAATGGTCCAAGCATCGGACGCGCTTGGGGCGACTACCAGTGACAACCCCTTATCCCGCGACGCGTCCGATACACAGATAGTTCCAAGGCGGCCGAGGAGCCTCACCGCATAGCAATCGGGGTGCGAGGCGAGGGATGCGGCGAGAAGGACCCAACGGCTAGACGGAAGAGGCTTCGGGTCCGCCTCGGAATGGTCCAAGCATCGGACGCGCTTGGGGCGACTACCAGTGACAACCCCTTATCCCGCGACGCGTCCGATACACAGATAGTTCCAAGGCGGCCGAGGAGCCTCACCGCATAGCAATCGGGGTGCGAGGCGAGGGATGCGGCGAGAAGGACCCAACGGCTAGACGGAAGAGGCTTCGGGTCCGCCTCGGAATGGTCCAAGCATCGGACGCGCTTGGGGCGACTACCAGTGACAACCCCTTATCCCGCGACGCGTCCGATACACAGATAGTTCCAAGGCGGCCGAGGAGCCTCACCGCATAGCAATCGGGGTGCGAGGCGAGGGATGCGGCGAGAAGGACCCAACGGCTAGACGGAAGAGGCTTCGGGTCCGCCTCGGAATGGTCCAAGCATCGGACGCGCTTGGGGCGACTACCAGTGACAACCCCTTATCCCGCGACGCGTCCGATACACAGATAGTTCCGAGGCGGCCGAGGAGCCTCACCGCATAGCAATCGGGGTGCGAGGCGAAGGATGCGGCGAGAAGGACCCAACGGCTAGACGGAAGAGGCTTCGGGTCCGCCTCGGAATGGTCCAAGCATCGGACGCGCTTGGGGCGACTACCAGTGACAACCCCTTATCCCGCGACGCGTCCGATACACAGATAGTTCCAAGGCGGCCGAGGAGCCTCACCGCATAGCAATCGGGGTGCGAGGCGAGGGATGCGGCGAGAAGGACCCAACGGCTAGACGGAAGAGGCTTCAGGGCCGCCTCGGAATGGTCCAAGCATCGAACGCGCTTGGGGCGACTACCAGTGACAACCCCTTATCCCGCGACGCGTCCGATACACAGATAGTTCCGAGGCGGCCGAGGAGCCTCACCGCATAGCAATCGGGGTGCGAGGCGAGGGATGCGGCGAGAAGGACCCAACGGCTAGACGGAAGAGGCTTCAGGGCCGCCTCGGAATGGTCCAAGCATCGGACGCGCTTGGGGCGACTACCAGTGACAACCCCTTATCCCGCGACGCGTCCGATACACAGATAGTTCCGAGGCGGCCGAGGAGCCTCACCGCATAGCAATCGGGGTGCGAGGCGAGGGATGCGGCGAGAAGGACCCAACGGCTAGACGGAAGAGGCTTCAGGGCCGCCTCGGAATGGTCCAAGCATCGGACGCGCTTGGGGCGACTACCAATGACAACCCCTTATCCCGCGACGCGTCCGATACACAGATAGTTCCGAGGCGGCCGAGGAGCCTCACCGCATAGCAATCGGGGTGCGAGGCGAGGGATGCGGCGAGAAGGACCCAACGGCTAGACGGAAGAGGCTTCAGGGCCGCCTCGGAATGGTCCAAGCATCGGACGCGCTTGGGGCGACTACCAGTGACAACCCCTTATCCCGCGACGCGTCCGATACACAGATAGTTCCGAGGCGGCCGAGGAGCCTCACCGCATAGCAATCGGGGTGCGAGGCGAGGGATGCGGCGAGAAGGACCCAACGGCTAGACGGAAGAGGCTTCAGGGCCGCCTCGGAATGGTCCAAGCATCGGACGCGCTTGGGGCGACTACCGTTGCCAACCCCTTATCCCGCGATGCGTCTGATACACAGATAGTTCCGAGGCGGCCGAGGAGCCTCACCGCATAGCAATCGGGTTGCGAGGCAGATTATTGGGAAGGGAACCCCCTGGGATGCGGCTCAAGCAGTGCCCAAAGGGACTGGAATGCGGAATCACATCGAGAGACCCAAATGCTATACGAGGGCTCAAATCGAATTATCGATTTGGCCACGACATGGACGCATCGGAACGACTACCTTTGCCGAACCACTCGCAATTGCATCCATACCGAAACCAATAGACATTTCCGTTAGAGCCCTCGCATAGCATTCGGGAATCTCGCATGCCCCTCTAAATCGACCAATGCTGGCGCTCAATGAAAATCCGAGCGCTACCACCGTTCGAGCGCCAGCATTGGTCGAGTTAGAGGGGCACGGGGGAGAATGCTCCAGTCAACACCTCCCCTATATAAGTTATTTGTCCGATTCTCGCACAACCGTAGTCTGCCTCGTCGAATCAAACAACGGTCCCAGATTCCGACTTCCGTTCCGTAGAGACCCAAAAGCTAGATGGAGGCTCGCAAGAAAGAGAGTCGGCGCATAGCAATCGGGTTTCTCGAACGTTTAGGGACCGAGCTCACTTGCGGATAGGGCAAAATCCGCCAAGCAACCCAAAAGCTAGACGGGGGCTCGAATCGAATCGCCTAGGCGGCCACAACAACGACGTGTTGGATCGACTACCAGTGCCAAACCATTCAGCAAGACTAGTCTGTGTCGAGGCCGGATAGAGATTCTCAGAGAGCGCCCGCATAGCATTTAGGAGACCTGCCGCGTCCCTCACACTCGACAAATGGTGGTGCACGTTTATAAATCCGAGCGATCCCAACCCTTTCAAGCACCAACATCGGTCGAGATAGAGGGGCACGGAGGGGGCTGCGTGAGACAACACAGTCCCCTATATAAGTTATTTGTCCGATTCTCACACATCCGAAGAATGGTCATCAAATCGGACAACAGCCCAAACTTCCGACTTCCGTCCCAGAAAGCCCAAGAGCTATCTAAAACGTTCATGGCCGGAACTCGATCGCGGCTATACCAGTCCGCCAAGCAACCCAAAAGCTAGACTGGAGCTCTAGTCGAATCACCTCTGTGGCCATTGCAAGGACGTGTTGGAGCGACTACCATTGCCGAACCATTCCGCAGGTCGAGTCCATACCAAGGCCGCATAGAGATTCACGATGAGCTCCTGCATAGCAATCAGGAGACTTGCCGTGTCCATCACAATCGATAAATCCTGGTGCAAGATTTTTGCATCCGAGCGCTCCAACCAGTCGAGCACCAGCATCAATCGACATAAACGGGCACGGGGGGAGGATGCTCGAGAACACTACCTCCCCTATATAAGTTATTTGTCCGATTCTCAAGCAGCCGAAGTCTGGTCATCGAATCGGGTCAAAGACCACAACTTCCGACTTTACCCACAATGCAAGTCATCGAATCGAACATCGGCCCCCGAGTCGGACTCCATGCGTATGTCAGGTCATCGGACCCAAATTCCGCCTTCCTGCGCATGGCGGGCCATCAATATCAACTCGGTCATCGGACCCAAACTCCGCCTTTTTGCGTATGGCACGCCTTCAAATCGGTCATCGGACCCAAATTCCGCCTTCCTGTGCATGGCGGGCCATCAACATCAACTCGGTCATCGGACCCAAATTCCGCCTTTCTGCGCATGGCACGCCATCAACTCGGTCATCGGACCCAAATTCCGCCTTCCTGCGCATGGCAGGTCATCGGACACAAATTCAGACCTCGCCAATATGCCTACGTATCGAATCGGTCATCGGACCCAACTTCCGACTTCATCCATACTGTAGGGTCTTTGAGGTTGGCGCGGTGCGCTCAACCCAGGGAGTCGACCCATCGAAGCATACACCTCCCCTATATAAGCTATTTGTCCGATTCCCACACCTGTGTAGTTTGCACCTCTGACCAGGACATCGACCCCAACTTCCGAACTCGACTGCAACGACGGCACCAGCGCCTTGGTGCGCACCTTGCGACGCACAGTCCCAACATTCGCCTTCCTGCACATGGCAGGTCATCGGACCCAAATTCCGACCTCGCGAGTATGCCTACATATCGAATCGGTCATCGGACCCAACTTCCGACTTCATCCATACCGTAGGGTCTTTGAGGTTGGCGCGGTGCGCTCAACCCGGGGAGTCGACCCAACGAAGCATACACCTCCCCTATATAAGCTATTTGTCCGATTCCCACACCTGTGTAGTTTGCACCTCCGATCAAGACATCGACCCCAACTTCCGAACTCGCCTCCAACGACCGAACCAGCGCCTTGGTGCGCACCTTGCAACGCACAGTGCCAACATTCGCCTTCCTGCACGTGGCAGGTCATCGGACCCAAATTCCGACCTCGCGAGTATGCCTACATATCGAATCGGTCATCGGACCCAACTTCCGACTTCATCCATACCGTAGGGTCTTTGAGGTTGGCGCGGTGCGCTCAACCCGGGGAGTCGACCCAACGAAGCATACACCTCCCCTATATAAGCTATTTGTCCGATTCCCACACCTGTGTAGCTTGCACCTCCGATCAGGACATCGACCCCAACTTCCGAACTCGACTAAAAAGACCGCACCAGCGCCTTGGTGTGCACCTTGCAACGCACAGTGTCAACATTCGCCTTCCTGCACATGGCAGGTCATCGGACCCAAATTCCGACCTCATGAGCATACCTACTAATCGAATCGGTCATCGGACCCAACTTCCGACTTCATCCATACCGTAGGGTCTTTGAGGTTGGCGCGGTGCGCTCAACCTGGGGAGTCGACCCATCGAAGCATACACCTCCCCTATATAAGCTATTTGTCCGATTCCGACACCTGTGTAGTTTGCACCTCCGCTCAGGACATCGACCCCAACTTCCGAACTCGCCTGCAACGACCGAACCAGCGCCTTGGTGCGCACCAAAAGTGCGCACTTTTGGAGGGCACTTTTGTGCGCTCCAAAGGTGCGCACTTTTGGAGGGCACTTTTCTGCGCTCCAAAGGTGCGCACTTTTGGAGGGCACTTTTTGGAGGGCACTTTTCTGCGCTCCAAAGGTGCGCACTTTTGGAGGGCACTTTTTGGAGGGCACTTTTCTGCGCTCCAAAGGTGCGCACTTTTGGAGGGCACTTTTTGGAGGGCACTTTTCTGCGCTCCAAAGGTGCGCACTTTTGGAGGGCACTTTTTGGAGGGCACTTTTCTGCGCTCCAAAGGTGCGCACTTTTGGAGGGCACTTTTTGGAGGGCACTTTTCTGCGCTCCAAAGGTGCGCACTTTTGGAGGGCACTTTTGTGCACTCCAAAGGTGCGCACTTTTGGAGGGCACTTTTCCTGTGCTCCAAAGGTGCACACCTAGGTGAGCACCTTCGACCACACCTTGTAGCACACCAAACTCTGACTTTCGACTTCATCCGCAATGCAGGGTCTTTGAGGTTGGCGCAATGCGCACAACCAGGGGAGTCGACCCATCAAACCCAACACCTCCCCTATATAAGCTATTTGTCTGATTCTCATACATGCGTAGCCTGCAGGAGCAATTAGGACATCGACCCCAACTTTCGGCTTCTAAACGAAAACAAGGTCTTTGAGGTTGGTGTAATGCGAACAACTAGGGGAGTCAACCCATCAAACCCAACACCTCCCCTATATAAGCTATTTGTCTGATTCTCATACATGTGTAGTCTACAGGAGCAATTAGGACATCGACCCCAACTTTTGACTTCTTAACGAAAACAAGGTCTTTGAGGTTGACGTAATGCGCACAACCAGGGGAGTCGACCCATCAAACCCAACACCTCCCCTATATAAGCTATTTGTCCGATTCTCATACATGTGTAGCCTGCAGGAGCCATTAGGACATTGACCCCAACTTTTGACTTCTTAACGAAAACAAGGTCTTTGAGGTTGGCGTAATGCGCACAACCAAGGGAGTTGACCCATCAAACCCAACACCTCCCCTATATAAGCTATTTGTCTGATTCTCATACATGTGTAGCCTGCAACAACGATTAGGACATCCACCCCAACTTCTGAATTCGTCTGCGTTGACCGCACCAAAGGTGCACGCCTTGGTGCTCACCAAAATCCGACTTCCGACTTCTTCTGCTATGCGGGGTCTTTGAGGTTGGCGCAGTGCGCACAACCAGGGGAGTCAACCCACCGAATGCAACACCTCCCCTATATAAGCTATTTGTCTGATTCTCATACATGCGTAGACTGCAGCAATGATTAGGACATCCACCCCAACTTTTGACTTCTTAAACAAGACAGGGTCTTTGAAGTTGGTGCAGTGCACACAACCAGGGGAGTCGACCCATCAAACGCAACACCTCCCCTATATAAAGCTATTTGTCCGATTCTCATACGTGTAGTCTGCAGCAGCGATTAGGACATCGACCCCAACTTCCGAATTCGTTTGCATTGACCGCACCAAAGGTGCACGCCTTGGTGTGCACCCTGGAGTGCACTTTGGTGCTCACCTCGGTGCACACTTTGGTGTGCACCTCGGTGTGCACCAAAGGTGCGCACCTTGGAGCGCACCAAAGGTGTACACTTTGGAGCGCACCACATAGGGTCTTTGAGAGGTTGGCGCAGTGCGCACACCAAGGTGGGTGTTGAGGTGCGTGCCGAGGTGGGTGGGTGCTAGGGTGCGCTCCATGGTGGGTGCCAGGGTGGGTGCGTGCTAGGGTGGATTCCAAAGAGGGTCATAGGGTGGGTGCCAAGGTGGGTTGGTGATATAGTGGGTTCAAAGGTGGGTACTAGGGTGGGTTCCAAGGTGGGTCACAAGTTGGGTGCCAGGATGCGTGGGTGTTAGGTTGGGTGCCAAGGTGGGCTCCTGCGTGGGTGGGTGCTAGGGTGGGTTTCAAGGTGGACGCGAGGGCGGGTGCCAAGGTGGGTAACAAGTTGGGTGTTAGGATGGGTGAGTGCTAGAGTGGGTGCCAAGGTGGGTGGGTGCTAAGGTGGATGCCAAGGTGGTTCACAGGGTGGGTGGGTTCTAGGGTGAGTTCCAAGGTGGGTCACAGGTTCAGTGCTAGGGTGGGTGTCAAGGCGGGTGTCGAGGTGCCTGGGTGCTAGGGTGTGGATGCCAATGTGGGTCATAGGGTGGGTACTAGGGTGGGCTGCAATGTGGGTGCCAAGGTGGGTAACATGCTCGGTGGGTTCTAAATTGGGTGCCAGGGTGGGTGTGCACCCACCTTGCCCGAGGTGGGTGCCAAGGTGCCAGTGTGGGTGGGTGCTAAGGTGGATGCCAAGGTGGGTGAGAAGGTGGGTGATAGGTTGAGTGGTAGGATGGGTGGGTGCCAAGATGGGTCACAGGGTGGGTGCAAGGGTGGGTAGGTGCTAGGGTTGGTGTCAGGGTGGGTGGGTGCTAGGTTGGGTTCCAAGGTGGGTGCGAGGGTGAGTGTCAAGGTGGGTCACAGGTTAGGTGCTAGGATGGGTGAGTGCTAGGGTGCAAAGGTGCCAGGGTGGGTGCTAGGATGGGTCGATGCTAGGGTGAGTGGCAAGGTGGGTCCACAAGTGTCAAGGTGGGTGCCGAGGTGGGTGCCAAGTCGGCGACTGCTATGGTGGATGCCAAGGTGGGTCACGGGGTGGGTGCCAAGTTGCTAGGTTGGGTTCCAAGGTGGGTGCCAACGTGGGTGCTAGGGTGCGTGGGTTAAAGGGTGTGTCACAACGTGGGTGCCAGGATGGGTGCGCACCCACACTGGCCAAGACGGGTGCGGGTGCAAGGTTGGGTTCCAAGCCCGGTCACAGGCTGGGTGCTAGGATGGGTGGGTGCCAAGGTGGGCACCAGGGTGGGTGCACCCACCCTGGCCAAGGTGGGTCACGGGGTGGGTCCTAGGGTGGGTAACGGGGTGGGTACTAAGGTGCGTGCCAAGGTGGGTCATAGGGTGGGTGCCAAGGTGGGCACCAGGGTGGGTGTGCACCAACCCTAGCCAGGGTAGGTCACGGGGTGGTTGTCGGGGTGGGCGTCAAGGAGCCAAGGTGGGTGGCAAGTAGCCAAGTTGCGTGCCAAGGTGGGTGTCGGGGTGGGTGCCAAGGATCCAAGGTGGGTGCCAAGGAACCAAGGTGGGTGTCTGGGTGGGTGCCGAGGTGGGAGCCAGGGTGGGTCCCAAGGTGAGTGCAAAGGTGGGTGCCAGGGTCAAGGTGAGTGCCAATGTGGGTTCCAAGGTGCCAGGGTCAGGGTGAGTGCCAATGTGGGTTCAAAGGTGCTAAGTTGGGTGCGAGGTTGGGTGCGAGGGTGGGTGGGTGCCAAGGTGTGCTAGGTGGAAGCCCGGGTGGGTCGGCATCCCATGGGTGTCGAGTTGGGTGCCTGATGGGTGCTTCTTGTCAAGTTTTAGTCGTCGGGACTCATTTCGAGCCTTAGAGGTCGTTTCTTGTCCGGTTGCCCTGTCTTCGACCTGGGAACCCAATTTTGGTCCTCGGGTCCCATTTTTTTTTGTCTCGCATCCCACTTTTGGCCTGTGGCCTTTTCGGGGTCGATTCTCGTTTTGGGCATCAGAGCATGTTTCTTCTCCTAAAACCCAATATTTGTTTATTAAGTCTCGGAACACATTTTTGTTCTCGTGGACCCATCATGGGTCTTGGAACGCATTTGTGGTCCTTGGGTCCCATTTTGCATCCCGAAACTTGTGTTTTGGTGCTTGATCCCTATTTTGGGTGCCCACCTTGCACCAAGTGCGCACCCGGGGCAAACCGAGCGCCTTGGTGCACCGGGGCAAGATCGAGCGTGCACCCGAGGCGCCCCGAACATGCACCAAGGTGCACTCGGCCCACATGTGAGCGCAGGTCGTTGCGCCCGAGGTGGTGTGTGGGCACCGCGTTGCAGACGGGACACTGCACGCACACGACGCCCCCTCCAGGTGCACGCACGTAGGCCGGGCCGGGTGCACACCCGACGCCCTAGCAAGGTGCGCGCACCCGGGCAGGGCTCACACTTGGCGAACGGGGCGCACTTCGCGAGGGAGGGTGTGCACCTCGACGGGGGTGGGTGGCCGGGGTGGATTCGCACGTGGGTCGCGGTTTGCTAAGTACACACTGCGACAAGCTCATAACGGGTGCGATCATACCAGCATTAGTGCACCAGATCCCATCAGAACTCCGCAGTTAAGCGCGCTTGGGCCGGAGTAGTACTGGGATGGGTGACCTCCCGGGAAGTCCCGGTGTTGCACCCTTTTTTAGTTTTTCGCCGGGCGTCGCAATGCTATTTGAATAAACCTTTTGCCCGTTTGCGTTCTCGTCGGGGCCGGGCCGGGCCGGGGTGCGCTGCCCGCACTACCGCGCGCGCGGGGGCGACACCGAGCGCGCACCCGAGGCGCCCCGAGCACACAGGCCACGGTGCAACCCGGGCGTTGTGCGCGCACCCCGGTGCGCCCGAGGTGCTGCGCGCGCACCCAGGTGAAATCGGTGTGCACCTCGGCCAGTGCGCGCTCGGTCGAGTCGCGCACGTTGGCCAAGGTGCACGGTGATGTTTCTTACTCTAAGGTTCCGCACCAGACGCCCGGGACAGGTGAGCGAAGCTGGGCGGGGCCGGGTGCGCGGCCGGGGCAGGTGCACGCAGCTGGAGAGAGCTTTGGAGCACACTTCGGAGCGCACCAATGATGCGCTCCATTCAAAAGTTTCCTGAAAAGGCAAAAAAAGTTGAGATTATAGAATTTCCCACTTGAGAGATTGTAAAAAAAAAAAATTTAAAATGAAGGAAACGCGGGTGCCAAGGTGTGCGCAGCCCAGCCAAGGTGTGCGCACCAAGGCGCCCACCCTGGCGAAGGTGCACGCAAGGTGCGCACCCGAGGCAAACCGGACAATTAACCCAACTTTCGACTTCGCGCGCACCTTGGAGCGCACTTCGGAGCGCTCCTTGGTGCGCACCAATCTTGGGCACCTCGGAGTGCACCATGGCGCCCACCAAGGTGCGCACCCGGGGCAAACCGAGCTCCGACTTCGTGCGCACCTTGGAGCGCACGAAAGGTGCGCACCATGGCGCCCACCAAGGTGCGCAGCCCAGCCAAGGCGTGCGCATCAAGGTGCGCACCCTGGCGAAGGTGCGCACCCGGGGCAAACCGAGCTCCGACTTCGTGCGCACCTTGGAGCGCACAAAAGGTGCGCAACCCAGCCAAGGTGTGCGCACCCCGGTCAAACCGAGCTCCGAATCGTGCGCACCAGAGGTGCACGCCATCGTGCGCACCTTGGAGCACACTTCGGAGCCCTCCTTGGTGCGCGCCGATGTTGCGCACCTCGGAGCGCACCCGGGGAAAACAATGCAATTAACCCGACTTTCGACTTCGTGGGCACCTCGGAGCGCTCTCGGGTTCGCACCTCGGAGCACACCGAGGTGCGCACCTTTGATGCGCTGCCTTCACCAATTTCCAGAAAAGGCAAGAAAACATTGAGAAGGTGTGCGCACCGAGGTGCCCACCCTGGCGAAGGTGCACGCGAGGTGCGCACCCGGGGCAAACCGGGCTCCGACTTCGTGCACGCCGCACCTTGGAGCACACTTCGGAGCGCTCCTTGGTGCGCACCAGGGCGCGCAACCCAGCCGAGGTGCCCACCCCGGCGAAGGTGCACGCGAGGTGCGCACCCGGGGCAAACCGGGCTCCGACTTCGTGCACGCCATGGTGCCCACCGCGGCGAAGGTGCACGCGAGGTGCGCACCCGGGGCAAACCGGGCTCCGACTTCGTGCACGCCGCACCTTGGAGCACACTTCGGAGCGCTCCTTGGTGCGCACCATGGTGCCCACCAGGGCGCGCAACCCCGCCGAAGGTGCACGCGAGGTGCGCACCCGGGGCAAACCGGGCTCCGACTTCGTGCACGCCGCACCTTGGAGCACACTTCGGAGCGCTCCTTGGTGCGCACCATGGTGCCCACCAGGGCGCGCAACCCCGCCGAAGGTGCACGCGAGGTGCGCACCCGGGGCAAACCGGGCTCCGACTTCGTGCACGCCATGGTGCGCACCGCGGCGAAGGTGCGCACCCGGGGCAAACCGGGCTCCGACTTCGTGCACGCCGCACCTTGGAGCACACTTCGGAGCGCTCCTTGGTGCGCACCAGGGCGCGCAACCCAGCCGAGGTGCCCACCCCGGCGAAGGTGCACGCGAGGTGCGTACCCGGGGCAAACCGGGCTCCGACTTCGTGCACGCCGCACCTTGGAGCACACTTCGGAGCGCTCCTTGGTGCGCACCATGGTGCCCACCAGGCCGCGCAACCCAGCCAAGGTGTGCGCACCAAGGTGCACGCGAGGTGCGCACCCGGGGCAAACCGGGGTCCGACTTCGTGCACGCCGCACCTTGGAGCACACATCGGGGCGCTCCCGGGTTCGCACCGGCGTTGCGCACCGTGGTGGGCACCTCGGAGCACACCAAGGTGGGCAGCGAGGTGCGCACCTTTGATGCGATGCCTTCACTA